>NC_141622.1:49651494-49907225 GCF_047967505.1 Dipteris shenzhenensis | reverse complement strand
TTTCTCCAAGAGCAATTTGATTCAAGGGGGCACCTTAGTAGGAATAAAAATTGAAAAAGACAGCACTACAATGATGATTTACACAAAGTCAAGAATGAGCAACAGATCGTTTCTTCTTTCTAAGAAAGATGCAATGCACTTTGTGATGCCGCCGCCAAAAGCACCTAGATTTCCTGAATTGGTTCCTGCATTGGAGATCCTTCAACATGTGTGGGAGGAATTTCCCATTGAGGAAGCAAGAAAAATGCAGTCAAAGATTATCCTTGAATACTTTCAGGGTGTCATCCAACAAGGTTCAACTTCATTGGAGGGACCTAAGGTGCAAGAATCCACACATGAGAAAGGAAGTGATGAGACACGCCATGTAGATTTGGTTCATGGTAATACAAATGAGAGAGGAAGTGGAGTGGATGAGACAGAACACATTGTAGCAATGGATGAGGGTCTTGTACACGTGGATGCTTACAAGGGATCTACATCTGAGACAGGAATTGAATTGGTGGAGACCGGACATGCACATGCATCTCAGACAGAAATTGAATTGAGTGAGACACGACATGCATCATATAAGACAGGACATGCACACACATCTCTTGTTCATGGTATTACTCACTTAGATGGTGTAACTCATGAAGTTGATGGAATAACAGAACAAGTGAAGCCCTTAAGTATACCTGAAGTCGAGGCAATAGAAGAAGAAGTAGGGCGATCTAAAGCAGTTCACATTGAGCCCCTAAAAAATAAACCTCGACGTCAAATGCAAAAGGCAAGTACTTCACGAGCTACAGTTCCAAGTCCTATAACTGGAAAAAGAGGTCGTTCATATACAAAGAAAGGGCAAAGAAGAGAAGAGGAAGAACATGAAGAGGATGCGGAGGGTCTTGAAATGGAGTCAGATCTAGAAGCAGAAATGTTATCAATGAAGAACCTAAATCTTCGCTTGAATGAGGCTGTGACAGATGAGGATCCAGGATATATATGGGGCCAGAAGACTCAAGTTATACATGCTTCATCAGTGGTCAAAGCAAGTGTCTTCACCAACAGCAGGACCTTAGATACAGCCTATGCTGAACAGATTTTTCAGGCTTTGATTGATGGAAAAAAACCAGTTGTTTCTAATTTGGTACTCCGTCCAAGAACATTTTGGCCAGTCATGGGAGATTATAGTCAATCCATCAATTTCTCTCAACCTATAGATTTTGAGATGCAATTCACTAAGTTCCTCGGAAAACAAGTTCCCTCACTTCAAGAAGGACAGAGTTCAGTGAATGATCCAGAACGACATATAAGGGATGCCAAGAGAAATTTCTTAGCTCATTGTACATTTGAGGCAATAGATGGTCAGCACTATGCCTATGCTTGTAATGAGCGCTCTAGAGATGCATACAAGAAAGGAGAAATTACTTATCAAACTTTCGCGAGTGTGCCTCAATTTCACTACTATTCTGCATGCATCTGTATCTTCAAGAACGAGAAGAAATATTTGATTGAGTCGGAAAGACTTAATCATGACATTTATGCACTACGAAAAATCACCTCCACTTCAGAGATGTTGCTCAAAGCTAGGACCATATGGAAAACTTTTAATTCTCCTTTGACCACTCTCAAAAGAACTGCAACTAAAGTGGAAGCGGATAATCTTGTTGACTTCTACACATGCTTGAGTGCCATTGTACCAAGGGGAAAGCAGGAAAGAGCTGAGGTGATTACAAGCTTCAAGACAATAAGGGATAGGTATCAAGACTACACAAGCATACTTTTCCGTAGTGATGAAGTTTTTCATCAGATCAAAGACGTGTGTCTTGCATGTGAGAAAGGAGATGTTACATATGAGGCTCCATCATTGATTAAAGAGAAGGCAAAGAAGATTGAGAAAAAAGAGATGACAGCTCGGATGTGGAGGCCTTTAAGAAACCTACCAGATAAATACGCAAGTCTTGCTGCAGAGAAATTAATGTCAAAAGAATGGTTTTTTGGCAAAAAGGATAAAGATCATTGCATGGAAGATAACATCATCCAACAGGTGAAGCGTGATGCAGTAAAGAGTGCAATTGAATATTTATTGGGAGAAAAAAATATTCCAATCAGCCAATGTAAAATTGATCATAACATTGTGAGGCAGATGGCATCAGCTTTACCGTCAGCTAAACAGAAGGCTTGGGCGCATAAATGGGTGAAGGTAGAAGATGATGGATCTGAAATTACTCCCTCTATGAGAAATGACATTCCGGAAAATGTGTATGCATATGCACAAAAAGTCATCAATAACCACACTCTCAGAAAAGAAAAGACTTTGAACAAGGGCTTTTATTTCATACATGAAATCATTTCAGAGTCTGGAAAGAGTGTTGAGTGCAAGGGAGTTTCATTGAGTGATTTTTTGTCCGACGACACTGCTTGGGAGAGACCTCAGCTTTTCTTTGTCTATGAAATATCAGCGGATGACATCCGTCCACTCCTTGACAGAATATTACATACCACCATTGGTAGAGTGGGACAATGTAATATAGTCATATTTGCTGATAAAGATGACAAGGAACAAATGTCTGCTACCCCAGAAAAACAATATGGCAATGAGCTCAAGATTTACAATGGGATATACTCAAGAAAAAGGGACAAGAGAGAATGCGGTCTCAAGATACAGAGTCTGGAAACCTTTTTCTTGTGCATGAAGAGCCCTTATAATGATCACTCCTTACAAAACAATATAAGAGGGAATGCAAAGAGATTGCAACTACTGCTGGAAGAGCATGAAGCTCCAAGTCCCCTCCATCGCAATGCAAATCACTATGAAAGGCCAGCAAAAAGTGCTGATCTTTTAATTAGTATGATGGAATTTTTGCTACCGCCTGGATGGGAAGTCACATTGTGCCGAATGGGACATCTGTTCGAAGCTCTTATCAGAAAAGGACACAATGTAAATATTATTGAGAGCCCTGCTTGCTTGGAATACCTTGATACCGTGGCTTCTCTCACAATAAAGTTTGATAAGAAAGGTCCGATCTCACATGAAGAGGATGACATAGAGCAGATCATGTACGATGAGAGCAAGAAAGATGATGAAAATGATCAAAGCTCTGGATATAATAGTGAGGATACCAGCAATAGCAAGGAAGCAGAGGAAGATGGATATGACACTGACCTTGCCTCTGAAGGTTACATAAAAAGACCACGAAGATATGTAGAGGTATGAAGACTTATGTTTAATTTTCTTTATTCATTTAAAGGTCTTTTTAAATTTATAATTAATTTAAAATTTTGAATCTCATAATTATTTTATCCTTTTATAGGAGAAGGGAGAGGAGGAGGATGAGGAGGACATAGTTGGAGCAGAGAATCATGAAAGCTCATCTCAAGAAAGCAAAGCTGCTCTGGCTATCCATCGGATGACTCTAGAAAATAATCATACATTGCAGCAAATGGAGAAGTCATTTCAAGTTAGGTTTCAAGTTCGAGAACAACCTCTTACTTTTATATTCGATGAAGAGGATATTTCAATCCTCATAAACTTCAAGAAAGAGGTCAATGACAAGGTTATAATAGCCATCCTCAGGTTTGACACAAACTTTTTACTGACTTTATGCTTTTGTATTTCCATTGGATCAAATGAACTAATATTCTTTTCTTTTTATTGCAGTATGGTTTTACAACAGCTTCCGCTATATATACAAAGATGTGCATATATGGTCGATCCTCTTGTTTCTAGTGTACTTAGCAATAAGGAGAAGACCATAGATGACATTTTTAAGTGGTTGCAACCTATTGATTTGACTGCGGCGCGAGTTATCTTTACCGCATATCACGAAGAGTGAGTATCAATCCCTACCTAGCTTATCTCTTACATTGTGGAGGATTATATCGAATAATAATTATTCTTAATTGATAATGCAGCTTGCATTGGAGCTTGGTAATTGTGGACATCTTAGCCAAGCAATGCTTCTTTGTCAATTCAATAGCATCTATCCATGGCAGTGTGTCAGAGTAAGTATAACCTACTTGTGTCATAATTATGTCAATGAGATGCATCCTATGCAATACACACATTCATTTATGTTTTCTATTTTGATGTGTAGATCTGCTCGAAAGTTGGTAAGTGCTATAGATGCACTTATGCAAATGGAGGGTGACTTGGAAGATCAAATAGAGTATGTAACATGCCCTGCAGCGAAGCAGAATGATGACCACAGTTGTGGGTGGAGAGTTGGATATAACTGCTTCTTGCTCCTTGCTCAAATTTTTGATTTGAGAGGCGGTGAAACCTCATTGTCCACATATACAGACTTGCATCTGCAGGCATTTATGTCATCTATCATTAAGGCATTTATTGATAACGTGGTGGAGCATCCAGAGGAAACATTGGTTGCTACGCCCATAAGTTGTCCTGATGTAACCGCTGTATTGGACGAAATGGGGAGCTCTTCTGAGGTTAAGGTCATCATTAGCAAGCAACCTCGTGTTTTGACTTTTGGTAGCGAGGAAGTTACAATCCTCTCCGACCCTTTGAAAGAGGCTAATGACAAAGTCATGATGGCCATCCTCAGGTTTGATATGAACATCTCTTGACTTGATACTTCAATCATTTGATTCAATCTGCTTCTAACATTTGTTTATTTATTGCTGCAGTACGGTTATATCTCATTTTCCTAGATCAGTACAGAATCGCGTCTGTATGCTCGATTCTCTTCTTTCAGCTGTACTTAGTGATACCAAGAAGACAGTAGATGATGTTTGTTCAATTCTACAACCTTTAGACTTGGATGGCATACTACTTGTCTTTATGCCATACTATGAGAAGTAAGTATGGTGTCAATCTTTCTTTTACTCTCTTATTTACAATATTGTGTCAATTAATACTTAATATTGTGATAAATCTTATCGCTCTTTATTGGTGATGTAGTTCACATTGGAGCCTTATAGTATGGGACCTTGATGACAACCATTGTTGGTTTGTCAACTCAATTACAGGCTTTCACGGGGTGTTCAAGTAAGTGTTCTTTTATCATATCATTATGAACATGCATCAAGTTACTATTTACTACACAAATTTACTTTGTCATATGTCATGATGGACAGGTCTGCAAACAAGTTAGTTTCTGCGATTATGAAAATCAGGGAGCATCAAGACCAACCAAATTTCCAGACACGCCTCGCAGTGGACCAAAAGGACATGTTTAGTAGTGGGTGGAGAATTGCGTACAACTTCATGTTGTATCTCAATGACATTTTTGAACATGTCTCCATAGAAGCATATACCAAGCTCGAGCTACAAGATTTTGTGGCTAAGACTGTTCACTATCTAACTGCTATCATTGGGAAACAACATGATGGACTCAATGAAGAACCACTTGAATTAGAGACTGAATGCATTCTTCCTACACAAGAAGTGGAGACTCAATGTGCATCTACAACATCACATCTTGTAAAGGAGGAAGAGATTAAGTCTATCCCGATTGCACCAGAAGTAGAATCTCAATGTACACCATCCACACAAGTAGAGACTCAATGTACTCTTAGAGAATCACAGCCTCAAGAGAACTCATCAGACTCTATTCAGTTGTAAAACATGTAGAAAGAAACATGAGTCCTTGAAGATTTTTATCTTGTTTGTATCGATTAATGATAGTGTTTTTAAAACTTATGTTAAATGTTGCAATACATTAGGATATTTTATGATATTTTTTCATTACAATACATTAGGTTTTACTTTTTTGAAAGTCTAATTTATTATGTACAATACATTAGGTTTTACTTTTTTGAAAGTCTAATTCATTCTTATGTTCCATCACTTTATTTTATAGATTTCAATGTACTCAAAATCTATCATTTATTATGTACAGCAAGTATCTCATGATGAGATTCTATTAATTATATCATTCTTGTGTTCCATCATTTTACTTTATAGATTTCAATGTACTATCACTATCTTATATGTCTCAAATGACTCTCATTACGGTCTTGCATCCCATCATTTTATTTTATAATGTCTCGCATTACAATCTTGCATCTAGTCATCTCGCATTACGGTCTTGCATCTGTAGTTCTATAAATTCCCTAGTAGTCGTTCATCTTCTATATCTCACCCGCAGCAGACACTTCTTGCACTTTGCTCTTCATGATGAGATTCTATTAATTATATCATTCCTGTGTTCCATCATTTTACTTTATAGATTTCAATGTACTATCACTATCTTATATGTCTCAAATGTCTCCCATTACGGTCTTGCATCCCATCATTTTATTTTATAATGTCTCGCATTACGATCTTGCATCTAGTCATCTCGCATTACGGTCTTGCATCTGTAGTTCTATAAATTCCCTAGTAGTCGTTCATCTTCTATATCTCATTCCCTAGTAGTAGTTCATCTTCTATATCTCACCCGCTCCTCTCCTCAAGCTTGCTCCTTCCTCTCCTCAAGCTTGCTCCTTCCATCTTGCCCGCTAGTAGTCGTTCATCTTCTATATCTCACCCGCAGCGCAGACACTTCTTCCACTTTGCTCTTCTTACCTTACTCCTCTCCTCAAGCTTGCTCCTTCCTCTCCTCAAGCTTGCTCCTTCCATCTTGCCCGCAGCCTTGCCTCCTCTTCTCAAGCATACTCCTTTCATCTTGCCTTATCTCCTCTAGTTACCTTCCTCACTCTAGTTACCTTCCTCACCTCGTTCGTCTTCTATATCTTTCCTCACTCTCGTTACCTTCCTCACCTCGTTAGTCTTTTATATCTTTCCTCACTCTCGTTACCTTCCTCACCTCGTTCATCTTCTATATCTCACCCGCAGCAAAAACTTCTTCCACTTTACTCTTCTTACCTTACTCCTCTCCACACTTCTTCCACTTTACTCTTCTTACCTTACTCCTCTCCTCAAGCTTGCTCCTTCCATCTTGCCCGCAGCCTTACCTCCTCTTCTCAAGCATACTCCTTTCATCTTGCAGCCATTATGGATCTTTTTAAGGTAATCGATTCTGTCGAGCAAGCCATTAGCAGCCTCAAAGAATGGATTGCCGAGAACCAAGGAAAGAGAGAGGAGAGAAAGCAAAATCCAACTCCATTAACCCAGTACGAGAAGGATGACTTTGCTTGTCAGAAGGGCCTAGAGAAGGAAGAGGAAAGAAAAATAAGTATGGCTACTACTGAAATAGATAAATTGCAGTCATATAGGAGAGAGTTGATAGACTTTCAAAGTGAGATATCTTCGCGTGTGGCTCGTTATGGAAGATTTTCCCCCGAGGAAGCGCAAGCCATTCGGAATAAACAAAGTGTTATGCAAGAGAAAATTCATCAATCCTTACTTCTCTTCTATAATTTTAACTACATCGATGAGGATGAGATGAGCTCAGCTCTTGAATGGGTTGAATTTAGGCTAAGGACTTGAAAATAGAAAATTCATCAAATTGAATGGCTGTAGTCTTGAAAATAAATTTGCCTTCCACTGAGAGTCTTATTGTAACTTTTGGTGTAATTTGCCTTCCAATGAGAGTCTTATTGTAACTTTTGGTGTTTTTAAACACCTAAATTATAAATATTGTGAGAGTTTGCTACTTCCACTTGTAACTTTTGAAAGTGTTTCCTAAACACTATTATAAATATAAAGTGAGTTTACAATTAATGGACCACTCTTTTTTGTGTAACTTATCTCAGGCTTAACTTTTGAAGGTGTTTATTAACACCATTAAATATTAAGAGAGTTTACAAAACGAATCTTATTTTTTCATGTAACTTATCTAGGCTGCGTTAAATTTTATAATTTTAGTTTCATGTCCTTAAAAAATATATAAAAAAATGCTTGTTTTTATGTTTTTATATGTGCTTTGAAGATTGGGTTTTTCTTAAATTTTATCTGAAAACTAGTCCAAAAGTATATGTAAAAATGAATTTGTACATTGACAAGTCCAAAATTAATGAAATAAGTGTTCAACATGAACTTATGTAACACAAAGTTGTAACACAAAGTTGTATCACAAAGTTGTATCACAAAGTTGTATCACAAAGTTGTATCACATAAGTTCATGTTGGCATAGAGTCAATGTTCCCCGATTCTCTCCCTACGCCATCATCACCTTCGACACTTCTGGTGCTTCCATCAGCAGAAAATGACACAGTATTTGATTTTGAATATCAGGATCCAAATAATCCAATTCGTACACCCATGCCAAGTGCCAATGATGGGTATGATTTTGATGAGATACCACTTCCTAGTAACCCCATCAAGGAATTTTGGAGCAAATATCCTGATATGAAAACTCGAGGTGGATGGACCGTGGACAACTTTCCTACCAACATTCGTCAGCGTCAAATTAGTGAAGGTTGGATTAGCAAGTTGGATACACAACCTGATTGGTGCCATCCCAAGCTCTTTGATGTAATCTTCTTAAAGGAGTACTTACGGGCACCTCCATATCTAAGAACCCATCCCAAGTTCTATGCAGTTCCAGGGCATAAAAAATGGGAAGCCAATATACACACTTTGGCTGAAGATCGAGTCATTAATTGGCCAATGATCGAACCCTACTCTGGTGTAGAATGGAATATCCAAGGAACCATGGCCCGAGCACTTCAGCAGCATGAACAAATAATGCGTGGCAACATTGATCGCTTCCTTCGCCAAAGTGCCATATTCTGTAAAACATTGGAATTCATTTTGGAGGTCCCATGTTACCTTGATTCCCATTTGCCTCCACTCATCTTTAATCCCAATGAAAGGATTGATGCTCAAATTACAAGCCGGCTCTATCAAAGAGTGATCTTCTTAGAGGCCTGCCACATATCTCTGTTCGAGCAAATGGTGGATACAGGCTACCTGGAAACTGCACAAAAATTGTATGGTGCTAAGGCTTTACAGCAGGATCGACTGGCACGACACAAGTTCCATAGCCACTGGACTAAAAACATGGCAACCCAGGTATGTGATTGCAATAAGCCATACCCCGAGGACGGGTAATAAAATGGATCCAGGAGTATGTTGACTCTGTGCCAACATGAACTTATGTGATACAACTTTGTGATACAACTTTGTGTTACAACTTTGTGTTACAACTTCTACATGTAGAAAGAGAATGTGTTAAAACTTTGTGATACAATTTGTGTTACAACTTTGTGTTACAACTTCTAGATACAACTTTGTGTTACAACTTTGTGTTACAACTTTGTGATACAACTTTGTGTTACAACTTCTAGATACAACTTTGTGTTACAACTTTGCACGATATAACTTTGTGTTACATGCAGAGAGAGAAGCTCTCCAACTTGTATAAATACCCCATAATGGAATGAAGCCCAGACTCTTTGAGGCATTGTGTTGAGTCTACTTTAGTATTCCAAGCATTTGTCTCAAGTGTCCATTCTTCCTTGCACTGCACATCCAAAAGCATGTCATAACCTTGCAACTCCTCCTCCCCTCTCCTCTGACCTTGCAACCCATCCTCTCCCTCTCCTCCTCCCTCCTCCTCCTCCCTCCTCCTCCTCCTCCTCCTCCTCTCTCCTCCTCCTCCCTCCTCCTCCTCCCTCCTCTCTCTTCTTCCCCCATGCTCTTACACCTGCTTCCTCTCCCACTCCTATGCTCCCCTAAACCCTTTGTTCCTCAACCCTTAAAACTCCATGATCTACGAGGGAGACGAGTTCTCGAATTTAAGTTATAGGGGTTAGGGTTTAAGGTTTAGGGATTATAACTATTATATAAGTTTAAGAGCTTAGATTGTATAATCTAAGATTTAGGGAACTTTAGGATTTGAGATTTAGGGTGTAAGATTTAAGGTATATAGTCTATATAAAACATGCATTCAAAAGTATTTAGTTTAGATATATATAGACTATATGTTATATGCTTTCCAAAGTGTTTTGTTTATAGGTACGATCCTTTGCAAAGGCTTTACTTTAAGTAAGTATAAGTCTACCTAGTCAAAGTATCCTACTGATTAGGGATAAGCACATAGGCTAAAAGCACACCGATTCATATTTTCTTACATTCATGCTGCATGGTGTATCAGAAGGTACGATCCTTTGCAAAGGCTTTAGTTTAAGTAATTATAAGTCTACCTAGTAAAAGTATCCTATTGATTAGGGACAAGTACATAGGCTAAAAGCACACCGATTCATATTTTTTTACATTCATGTTGCATGGTGTATCAGAAGAAATGAAAAAGTATGTGATAAGAAATATTCAGAAGAAATATGTATTCCATATCATGGATACCATGGATATCTGGTGGTTGCTTAAGTAAAAAAATGATATGGATGCAATGATACTGTAGTTTTGTGCAAAGCCTTAAACAAAGTTTAAGGCTTTTGCAAAGTATTACACATAGTAATAAAGATAAGTAAGTATGCTAAACCTCTTCTAGATTCTATGGTTTTAAATACCTACCTTACAAATACATTATCTAATTTTTCATTCTTCGACTAACTAACAAGTATTATACACATGGAAGAAATAGTATATAATCTACATAGTTTTAAATGTTATTAATGTATAATATTAAAAATTTATATAATAATTAATTTATACTTATATTAGTTTTTGAGTTAATAATGTATAGAATAGCAATATATTCACTAATTCTTCATTGTTTTAAGAATAAGTATTATATAAAGCACATATGCTAGAAGACCTCCCTTTCAAGTTATATATTTTTAATTAATGTATTTATATATTTATTTATATAATAATTATATAATATTTATATTAATTTATAGATTAATAATATATTTTTTTAGCAAAATTATATTTTAACATTAGTTAATAAATATTTATTATATTATGGAGTAAAAATATTATAAATGTATTTCTTATATTAATAAAGTGTCGTGAGAACAGTTTTTTGGAAAGATTTATGATTAAATTTTATTTTGAAGTTGTTGCATACGCAATAGGTAGGGAGGTTTGAGTGGTTTTGAGGTTGAGAGAGAAATTTGTAATAAAGTATCACGAGAAGAGTTTTTTGGAGAGATTTATGATTAAATTTTGTTTTGAAGTTGTTGCGTACGCAATAGGTAGGGAGGTTTGAGTGGTTTTGAGGTTGAGAGAGAAATTTGTAATAGATTGTTTTTTTTTTGTTGAGGAGTTTTTTGAAGAGATTTATGATTAAATTTTGTTTTGAAGTTGTTGCGTACGCAATAGGTAGGGAGGTTTGAGTGGTTTTGAGGTTGAGAGAGAAATTTGTAATAGATTGTTTTTTTTTGTTGAGGAGTTTTTTGGAGAGATTTATGATTAAATTTTGTTTTGAAGTTGTTGCGTACGCAATAGGTAGGGTTTGAGTGGTTTTGAGGTTGAGAGAGAAATTTGTAATAGATTGTTTTTTTTTTGTTAAGGAGTTTTTTGGAGAGATTTATGATTAAATTTTGTTTTGAAGTTGTTGCGTATGCAATAGTAGGGAGGTTTGAGTGGTTTTGAGGTTGAGAGAGAAATTTGTAATAGATTTTTTTTTTTTGTGAAAATTTGTTGCATGCCCAATAGGCTAGGAGAGAAATTTCTGAAAATAGGTTGTGAGAGTTTGAGGTAAAGAGGAAAATTTGTGGGAAAAAAGATTTAATGCAAAAATGGTTTTTTGAAGTTGTTGCGTACACACAAGTTTTTGAGAAAAGAATCGAATTTGAAAAAAATTCAAATTTACAAAAACTTGATTCTTAGAAGTTCTTGCGTACGCAATAGGTTAGAAATGAACTCACCTCTTGCAACATTTTGAAAATTTTTGAGAATCCTACAACAGGTTGATGAGAGGAGAGAAGCGTGGAGTGTAAAAGAATGATCTTTGAATGAAAGAGAGAATGAAGAATGTTCGACTTATAGTGAACCTAAAAGAACTAAAAAAACCTTAAAAACTAAAAAAAGCTGACTTGACCTAAAAGCTACCCATTTCCTATAAAACTCTACTTCTCCTCATTCTCTCTTACAACTTTCCTGGAGCTCTACCACCTCTCCACCCAGGTACTCCCTCCCTCCCTCTCGTCCCTCCCCTCCTCCTTCCCATTCCCTCTCCTCTCGCTTCCTCTTACTACCTTTCAAAGATTTATGTAGATGGTGTTTGCTCCTTATGTGGGGGTTTTCTTGGAGGTGCTTTTAGATGATTTTTGTATATTCTCGGCACGGAAGGAGCACGTCATGAAGGTAAGGTTGGCCCCTCCCTTGCCCTCCCCTCCCCCTCCCTTCCCCTCTCCTCCCCCTTCTTCTCCCGCTTCCTCTCTCCCCCTCCCTTCCCCTCTCCTCTTGCTTCTCCCCTCCCTCCTCCTGCTTCCTCTCCTCCCCTCCCCCTCCCTTCCCCTCTCCTCCCCCTTCCCCTTCCCCTCTCCTCCTTGCCCTCCCTTCCCCTCCCCTTCCCCGCCTCCCCCTCCTCTCCCTCCTCCTCCCCCTCCTCACCGGCCCCTCCCTTCCCCGCCTCCCCTCCTCGTCGGCCCCTCCCTCCCCGCCGTCTCTCCCTTCCCCTCCCCCTCCCCCTCCCCGCCGGCCCCTCCCTCCCCGCCGTCCCTCCCTTCCCTTCCCCGCCGTCCCTCCCTTCCCCTCCCCTCCCCCTCCCCACCGGCCCCTCCCTTCCCCGCCTCCCCCTCCGCCTCCCCTCCCCGTCGCAGGCGGGAGGGAGGGAGGGGAGGGGGCTGACGGGAGGGCGGGGAAGGGGGAGGGGGAGGGGAGGCAGGGAAGGGGGAGGGGGCCGACGGGAGGGGGAGGCGAGGAAGGGGGAGGGGAGGCAGGAGGGTGCGGGGAGGGGGGGTTAACCCCCCCCACCCCACCTATTGCATGCGCAACAGGTGGGGTGGGGGGGCGAGGCAGGGAAGGGGGAGGGGAGGCAGAAGGGTGAGGGGAGGGGGGACGAGAGGAGGGAGGGGGAGGGTTAAACCCCTCCCACCTGTTGCGCACGCAACAGGTGTGGTGGGGGTAATAATACCCCCATACCACCTGTTGCGTGCGCAACAGAAGGGGGTAAACCCCCTCGCCCTCTCGCCCCCTTCCTGCCGTCTTGCCCCCTCCCCACCCTCCCTTCCCCGCCTCCCCTCCCTCTCGCCCCCTCCCCGCGCTCCCTTCCCCGCCTCCCTTCCCCCTTCCCCGGCTGTTAACCCCCCCTCCCTCCTCTCCTCCCACCCTCCCGTTGCCCCCTCCCCCTTCCCCACCTCCCCTCTCGTCGGGCCCCTCCCTTCCTCCCTCCGCTCCCTTCCCCTCTCCTCCCACTTCCCCCCCTCTTCTCCCTCTTTTTTAAGGCGGTGAGGAGGACGGGAGGGAAGGGAGGAGGGAGAGGAGAGGGCAGTTGGGAGGGAGGAGGCAAGCGAGGAGGCAGGAGGGAGGAGGAGAGGAGGGAGGCGGGGAGGCGGGAGGGAGGAGGGAGAGGAGGCAGGCAAGGAGGCGAGAGGGCGGGGAGGGCGTAGATGGGAGGGGGAGGCGGGAGGGAGGGGAGGGGGTCGACGGGAGGGCGCAGACAGGAGGGGAGGCAAAGAAAGAGGAAGGGAGAGGCGGGGTGGGGGGAGGCGGGAGGAGAGGAGGGGGTTAACCCCCAACCTATTGCGCATGCAACAGGTTGGGGGTTAATCCCTCCCCTACCTTAAGCCCCTTAAGGGCTTTAAATTTTTATTTTATTTTTAAAGACAAAAAAATTAATTTAATTTAATTTAAAAAAGGAAAAAAAAGATGAAAAGAATTAATTAACTTAATTTATTTAAAATAAATAAATAAAGTTAAACTAAATAAAACTTAAAACGTTTAAAAGTCCGTTTAACAGAGCGTCTGTGTGAGCGTCTACAAACGGGTCTATGTGTGTCTGCAACAAGCCAGACGCGCAGATAGATGCGCCTGTAGATGCGCCCTGAGACGCGCCTATAGACGCGCTCCGACAGGCGAGAATACTAAAAAGTCGAAAAGGACGTTGCGCCTGACAAAAGAACGTGTCGCTCATACCTAGATCCTGCGTTTCGTGGATGCGATAATACACAAATGGAAAGAGCAAGCAAGAACAACTTCAAAAGGACTTACTTGGAAAAAGGTATGGAAGGATCTTTCTTTTCCAAACTTGTTTCTTCTCCTTGTTCGTACTCCTCCTCTCCTTTAGGCTTGGAAGCAAGTGTATTCTGATGAGAGAATTTCCATCCATTCTTCAAGAGAAATTTCCATCATACATTTTTTATTCTTTGAGAGACTGAGTTTATTCTTCTTGAGAAAGAATTGGGTCCATTGTGTCTAAGAGAGAGAGATTATCCTTGTTTAGTCTTCATGAAGTCCTGAGAGAATGTGAGTGGTTCTTTTCTTAGGAGTGAGAGTGAGCATTCAGTTGTGAGTGATACCAGAGCTTGGCTACTTTCTTTTCTAAGTGGACAAATTTTACTACCTCGCCAAGCAAAGCTCTATTGGTAGCTTCAACAACAAGAGTGATGCATCTATCGACATCATCTACAACTTGCAAGTAGCTCCAACAAATTTTTAAAATTTTCAGACATGTTTGAGCTCATAGAGAATTAAAAAATGAGAGCATGTACATCAAGCTTTTGAAGCTCATATATTCATGTCGAAGTTTGAGATGAGAAAAATTAAATAAGAGCATTTACATCAACTGTTTCATCTTGAGCCAAGTCTAAGGCGCCAAGCAAGTCTATCTCCAACTCTATACCGAGTTGATCTCCTATATCATCATCGTACTCTAGTATCGTACGTTCACCTAAAAGTATTTGATCATCTTCTTCAATAAAGCTTAAGTGTGGTGATTGATCTTGATGATTGTTGTCTTCTTCGTCAATATCGTGATCTCCATCCTCCTCCCGTGCGATGTCATTATGTGCATCTTCCTCTTGCCTCATATGGTGATCTACATCTTCTTCGCTAGATTCATCAATTGGATCCGGCATTGGTAGTGGCATCTCCATATCCACATCTCGATCTTCAAATATTTGCTTACTTCGTGGTGCAACTTGGATCACGTACCACCATCTTGGATCAGAACGATCCGGATGAAAAACCACCTATATTGAAGATGGGTGCCAAATGTCGTCAATTATATATATATCAATGGACTTTAAAAATGAAAGCTTTGACTAATTATATCATTAGTATGCACCTGCTCACAGTGCTCGGGAAGAACAAAAGTATCACTTTCATCGGTCCAATGTTTGGTGGAGTCTATTGCAAAGAAACCGCTACTATCTTTTCTCACTGTCGCATGGGGACCGTTGTAAGTAGTTCTAAACCATTTTACATCAAGAATGAAAATAGTAAATCGTCTGAAATCAATTTCATAGATGTCGCGTATGGTTCCACAATAATCCAACTGTGAGGAGAGAAGATTGGTATCCGAAGCACTTGCTCGGCTATCTTGTGTGAAGTTAGCCATGACTCCACAATCATACGTGACTCTCTTTGAATCGATGCGTTCCACGCGAAAATGTCGTCCATATGACCATAATGCACTGTACTTTTTGTACTGTAAAAGAGCATCATTAAATCAATGAAGATGCACCTATTTTATAGCATATATTGCCACAAATAATTACTTAATTACGTCAAGAGATAAGAAACTTACATGCACCATACATCCAGATGATAACTCCCGCTCGCGCTCGTTTATTGTCTCTCCATCACGTTCGGCTTTACGTACAGTTAGTTGTAGCCAATCAATTGACATGTGAGTAGGGAGAAGAGCCAGATCTCGTGGATATGGTTGTGATCGCCTGTACATTACTCTGAATCTCATCCTTGCATTTATTCTTTCTGCTTTGGCCACTTCATATCTCTCAATCCACTTATGCATCTCAGCGCTATTGAGGATACAAAACTTATTGAATTTCTCCATTTTCTCTTCGCTCATCTTTCTTTCAATCCCTTTTCCTTGGGGGACCTCGCCAATGATGCGATCATCATCCTTGTTGTGCCAAGCTTGCGGCATATCAGGATCCGTGGATGCAAGAAACTCTGTGATATATACTAATGACTCTTGCACAAGCCATCCCTCTGCCATGCTTGCTTCTGGTCTTGCTCTTTGTCTTACAAACCCCTTTAAAGTTTTCATAAACCGCTCGAGAAAAAACATCCATCGATTATGAACGGTACCTGCTATAGCCACCTCATCAACTATGTGCACAAGCAAGTGGACTTGAGTTGTCATAATGCTTGAGGGAAAGTGCTTCTCAAGCAAGCATACGGCTTCGATGGATTCCACCCTAGCCTTCTCGATGCTCGATATAGAGATCTCTTTTTGAGATATCCACCTATTTCACATCTCCATGCATATGTAAGATATTTGAGATATCCACCTATTTCACATGTCCATGAAGAAAATACATAATGCGAATTGATAGTAAGCATACCTCACAATACCACAGATCTTGAATATAGCATTTCTAACATCTTCTTGTAAGCACCCTTTTATTGTAATTGGAAGGATGAACTATCAAAGCAACAATGAAATCATGTCAACAATATAACATAATAATAATTACGCTAATGCATCACTATTATCGGTACACTAATTCTACTTAGAATACCTGTAAGACCTTGTGCCAATCATGGGACTTGAGGCCACTAAGCTTATTGTCCTTTGAAAATGCTCCTTTCAAGCAACGCATGTACCCTGCCTTGATCGCTGCCTCCTCCCTCGTAGAGAGGATCCACGTTGCTTTCGGGAGGACAACTTTTCCCGAAGCATGCACGGGGCCACAAACGAGACATCCTATTCATAGCACGCAAGTCTTCTCGCACTCCTCTCGAGTCCTTGGAACCAACCAAGTGTGCCCAAATGGTAGCCCCCACATTCTTAAAGATATGCATGGGATCCAAGAGATGATTGATTTGTAACTGACCCCAATAAGGAAGCTCGTGAAAGATCGATAGCCTCTTCATACCAGGAGGAGGTTCCTCTCCATTCTCCCTCCAAGCTTGAATCCAATCACTTGCTTTCAAATATGATGGTGGTGGATCAAGCTGACCTCCACGTGCGAGATGGTCGAGCGAAAGGTATCGAGCATGACCTTCATAAACATTTTTCCTCATATGTTTGGAGTAGCGTGCAAGCGATTTCAGAGCGGGTCCACAAACAGGACAAGCATGGTACCCACTTGTAACAAGTCCTGCACGCGTGCATGAATATGTTAGTACAAGACATGCGTGCAAAAGAGAGTAAAAAAAGCATAATCCCTCATTGTACATGTAAAGACATAACCACGTACCTGCGCACTCTCCATATCCTGGGTAGTCATGCATGGTCCACATCAAGATACCCCTGACCAAAATATCATTGGTATGCCTAGGAGCTCTGGAAATATCAAAGACCTGCACTCCTCTCCATAATATCTGTAACTCCTCTATCAAAGGTGCCATGTACACGTCCATGTTTTTTGCCTTGTACTTTCCTGGCACAAGTAGTGCAAGCATGAGGTGTCCCTTTTTTATTGTTAGCCATGGTGGGATATTGTAATTCACCACGACTATGGGCCATGTCGACCAAGATGTCGAGCGTAACCCGAAAGGATTCACGCCGTCCATGGCTAGCCCAAGATGTAAGTTGCGTGGCTCCCTCGCAAAGTCCGGCCACTGATTATCTATGTGCTTCCAAGCTGCACAATCTACGGGAATCCTCAATGTGTGATCAGTGGACCGATGAGATGCATGCCATGTCATCAACTCCGCTATGGATTTGCATCGAAACATGTGTTGTATTCTTGCAATGATGGGAAAGTGTCTCAAGACCTTTACCGGTATCCGCTCACCTTGCAAGTCATCTCTATATCGTTGTTCCCCACACTTTGGACAACTAGCCAAATCTCCATGCTCATGACGAAAGAGAATACAATCATTACGACAAGCATGGATGGTATCATAATCCATACCCACCGTTGTTAGCATCTTTTTCGCTTCATCTCTTGATGCGGGCATGGTATTTGGTGCAGGCAACATCTTTTGGAGCAACCTATGACAAAGACACTATCCAAATGATGATTCTCAAAACAAACAATATCCAAATAATGAGTCAAATCAATGCAAGGGCTAACCTCATTAAGGCCGAGACACTTGTATCCGACCACCCATACTGTACTTGTAGATTCAAGATTGAGAGACAAGCACGTAGTTTAGACATCCTAGCACCCTCGTACAATTGTGTTGATTGCAACTCTCGCATTTTGACCTCAGACTCTGACATCACGTGTACGTGGGATGTAGTGCCCCTAAAAATGGAATCCATCATGTCGACCATACCCTCATCGTCATCCGGGAGACTATAGTCTTGTTGAGAGTGAGAAGGTATATGTGTACCCTCGTCACCCTCCTCATCTTGTCATAAGCTCATTCGTTTAAATAGAAGATCTTCTATTTCCGGGTATACAATAAGATTGCGAACTTAAATAGCTTTGACTTACCGATGATCCATCAACATGTGCAACACCAACGGGGGGTACTGGTTCCGGCTCCTCCCCATACATCCGCAAGTGGCGCATGATAATACGACGTTGATGTTGTACTTCTCGCTTGCAATGAGTGCAATGACAATATAACCTCTCCGTAAGCCACTTCGTGCTCCCGGGCATTGGCGCATCATTGGATGAGCTTCCACTCGTCCCTTCCATCTACACTTATAAAACCACAACATAAGCATGAAGAGGAGATATTGACAATTATGAGCATAGCATGTTTAATTTGAGCTTCTCTTGAGGCCATATAAAAAAAATGACGTCGCTATATAGTAAGGATTGAAACTAAAAATCCTATATGGTAAGGCTATATAGTAAGAGAAGATATTGACAATTATAAGCATAGCATGTTTGAGCTTCACAAGAGGCTACACAAAAAAATAAACAGTAAGCGTCGTTATATAGCGACGCTCTGTTTCGTCGTTATATAGCGACGCTTAATTTGAAACGTCGCTATATAACGACGCTTTTAATTAAAAACGTCGCTATATAGCGACAAAAAAGCGTCGCTATATAGCGACGCTGTGGGTTAAAACCCGAAACGACGAAACCCGCGGCGTTTTTGCATAAGCCATTCCTAATCTCTACAGTAAGCAACCCAAAATCTCCTCCCACCTATTTCGACGACCTCCCATCTATTCCAGGCAACCTCCCACTCTATTTCCCACTCCTCACCCTTCTCCTACCTCTTGTACTCCCTCTCTCTCCTTTTTCCCTCTTTGGTTTCCAGGAAGAAAGTTCTTCAAAAGGTGAGTTTGTTTCAACAATGTAGGTTGTTTGTTTGTTAGCTTTGGTTTTGTGAGTATTTCTACTTGTATTGCTAAAGTGCTAAACTAGTTTTCATGCTTGATTTGAAATGATTGAAACCAAAAACGAAATTTCAAGAAAGAAAGAAAGAAAGAAAGAAAACTCACCTCTTCTTTTTCCCCTATTTCTTTCCTTCTCTTTCTCCTTGTCTCCTCAATCTTCTCTTTCCTTGTCTCCTTTCAAGAAGTTGCTTTTGTGATCTCCTCTTTCCACTAACATCTTATTTGAAAAAATGGGTTGTTTTCTCTCTTTTGTAGGGCCAGTCCACTACACCGAGCGGGACATACTCTCTCTTTTGTGGGGCCAGTCCACTACATCGAGCGGGACATACTTTTATAGGTAAGTGCTTCCTCTTCTTTCCATTTAATATATTTGTTATTTGCATTGGCCTGCAGCTAGCGCCTTAAGCGCTAGCTGCAGTAATGGGCGTAGGAACCCTCTCTTCCCCTCTCTCTCTTTCCGTCTTCCCCCTTCTCTTCTTCTCATTTTTCCTCCTTCTCTTTTTTCCCTTATGCTCATGCAGAAAAAGAGAAAGAGCTTATGCGGAAAAAGAGAATGAGAGAAGCATAAGCTTCTCTCATTCTCTATTTCCACATAAGCTCATGCGGAAACTTACGCATAAGCTCATGCTCATGCATGAGCATAAGCTCCTTCTCTTTTTCCGCATGAGCATAAGCATGAGCTTATGCTTATGCCTATGCATGAGCATAAGCATGAGCTTATGCTCATAAGCTTATGAGCATAAGCTCATGCTTATGCTCATGCATAGGCATAAGCATAAGCTCATGCTTATGCTCATGCGGAAAAAGAGAAGGAGCTTATGCTCATGCGGAAAAAGAGAATGAGAGAAGCAGAGAAGCTTATGCTTCTCTCATTCTCTTTTTCCGCATAAGCTCTTTCTCTTTTTCTGCATAAGCTCTTTCTCTTTCTCTCATGCGGAAAAAGAGAAGGAGCTTATGCTCATGCGGAAAAAGAGAAGGAGCATGAGCATAAGCTCTTTCTCTTTTTCCGCATGAGCATAAGCTCCTTCTCTTATGCTTATGCTTATGAGCTTATGCGGAAAAAGAGAATGAGAGAAGCTTATGCTTATGCTTCTCTCATTCTCTTTTTCTGCATAAGCTCTTTCTCTTTTTCCGCATGAGCATAAGCATGAGCTTATGCTTATGCATAAGCATAAGCATAAGCATAAGCTCATGCTTATGCTCATGCATGAGCATGAGCTTATGCTTGTTACCGCATTAGCTTATGCAAAAATAGAGAAAGGGAGAAGCTTATGCTTCTCTCATTCTCTTTTTTCGCATAAGCTCCTTCTCTTTTTCTGCATGAGCATAAGCATGAGCATGAACTCATGCTTATGCTCATGCATGAGCATGAACTCATGCTTATGCTCATGCGGAAAAAGAGAAGGAGCTTATGCAAAAAAAGAGAATGAGAGAAGCATAAGCTTCTCTCATTCTCTATTTCCGCATAAGCTCATGCGGAAACTTACGCATAAGCTCATGCCCATGCATGAGTATAAGATCCTTCTCTTTTTCCGCATGAGCATAAGCATGAGCTTATGCTTATGCCTATGCATGAGCATAAGCATGAGCTTATGCTCATGCTTATGCTTAAGCATAGGCATAAGCATAAGCTCATGCTTATGCTCATGCGGAAAAAGAGAAGGAGCTTATGCTCATGCGGAAAAAGAGAATGAGAGAAGCATAAGCTTCTCTCATTCTCTTTTTCCGCATGAGCATAAGCTCCTTCTCTTTTTCCGCATGAGCATAAGCATGAGCTTATGCTTATGCTCTTTTTCCTCATGCTTAAGCATAAGCATAAGCATAAGCATAAGCATGAGCTTATGCTTATGCTTATGCATGAGCATAAGCATGAGCATAAACTCATGCTTATGCTCATGCATGAGCATGAGCTTATGCGTAAGTTTCCGCATAAGCTCTTTCTCTTTTTCCGCATGAGCATAAGCTCCTTCTCTTTTCCCGCTTATGCTCATGCATGAGCATGAGCTTATGCTTGTTTCCGCATGAGCTTATGCGAAAATAGAGAGTGCGAGAAGCTTATGCTTCTCTCATTCTCTTTTTTCGCATAAGCTCCTTCTCTTTTTCCGCATGAGCATAAGCATGAGCTTATGCTTATGCTTATGCTTAAGCATAAGCATAAGCTCATGCTTATGCTCATGCATGAGCATGAGCATGAGCTTATGCTTGTTTCCACATGAGCTTATGCGGAAATAGAGAAAGGGAGAAGCTTATGCTTCTCTCATTCTCTTTTTCCGCATGAGCATAAGCTCCTTCTCTTTTTTCGCATGAGCATAAGCATGTGTTTATGCTTATGCTTATGCTTAAGCATAAGCATGAGCATAAACTCATGCTTATGCTCATGCCTGAGCATGAGCTGATGCGTAAGTTTCTCACTCTATTTCCTTTTCTCCTTTTCCCACTCTATTTCCCCCTTCTCTCCTTCTCCCATGAGCATGAGCATGAGCATGGTCTGCATAAGCTCATTCTCCTTTTCCCACTCTATTTCCCCCTTCTCTCCTTCTCTATTTTCCCTCATCTCTTTCCCCTTCTCTATTTCCCCCTTCTCTCATTCTCTATTTCCTCATTCTCATTCTTTTCTTTCCTTTACATCTCATTTCCCTCTTATCTTTCCCTCTTCTTTCCCTCTTTCCTTTCCCTCTTCTTTCATTTCCCTCTTCTTTCTTCTTGCCTATGCCTATGCCTATGAGAATGCTCATGTTTGTTTTTTGTTTTCTGTTTTCGTGTTTGTGTCTATGTTAGACATGGGATCACGTCGCTCATCGGACGAGTACGGACAGCCTCGCAGGAGGAGAGCTCACGATCTATATGCTCCAGAGGACTTTGATTCCTCTCGGGCGACTACCCCGAGGAGTACCCCTGGTCCGACTCCTCCCGGTCCTAGCACTGCGACTACCCCTGGTCCGACCCCTCTTCCACGTAGCACTGCGACTACCCCTCAGGGGACTTCTTTGCTAGCCGCGCATGGCTTTGTCGGGACTCCCGACGAGTTTGTAGCGCAGATGAGCGATGAGGAGGCAGCGAGATTCTTCTCTCTGCTCTCTCAGAGGACCTCCGCAATTCCTTCCCCTACACCGACGGGTGGACGTACTGCCCAGCCATCCCCTCGCGCCCCTTCGACCGCGGGATCATCACCTGCGCATGCCTCCCGCAAGGGAAGGAAGAGTAGGATGGGCGGCTCATGTTGTGCTGACTCAGGAGATGTAGACGAGTCAGCACACTCACGCTCCTTTAGGTCTCCACTTGGTCCGGAGACACAGTATCAGTCAGGTCCCTTTCCCTCTCCTACTCCCACAACTACTCCTCGATCCGGAAGCGGTCGCGCAGCTTCCACTCCTTCAGACTCTGCTACCGTCAGTCCCCCTTACTCATCAGGGGATCTCTCCTATCAAATCACATCTGCCGGAGAGATAATAGAAGACAAAAAGGGCAAAGCAGTGATGGCCGCCATGAGGAGGTTGATGAGTCATCACTTCAAGAGCGGCATAAATATCGATTGGCGGTATCAAGATGCCCAAAAGAAGCAGGCGGTGATCGATGAGTTAAAACAAAGATATCCTAATCCGCCAAATGTGGAGTTTAATAACAATTATATGCTCGAGCGCATGGGTTTGGTCCTAAAGCATCGCAGATCAACCTTGCGTACTTCCATTACAAAGGGGTTGGCTAAACCCAGCTGGGCAGACAAAGCTGATTGGAAGTACTTCAAGAAGCAACATAGGGACCATCCCGAAATGTTCGAGGGTCAGAGGAGGGCTGCGAAGAGACGGCTGGACGTCGTAGGTACTTCGCACTTTGGTGCAAGCGGACGGTATGCATTCGAGGCAACCGTGGTAAGTCTACTTCTTCCCATTTAATGTATTGTTCTATTTGTTTTACTTACATATTACATGCACTTTAGCTAACTCTAACTCTCGTAAATTGGATCCACAACAAGCTGCGATGGGTCGGCTTCCTACGGATGCAGAGACGCGGCGCGCATTTCGGATAGGAACAAGGCCGTGGTTCATTGAGCAAGAGGCAATGGGAGCGACAGTCGATTGGGCTGAGGTGGCTGCTCGCACGGTATAAGTTTACTCCTACTTGTAATCTCACTTTTTAATTTAAGTTCCAATCTAATTTTTGATTTATATGGTTCACTCTTAGGGTCAAAGCTCAAGCGTCCCATCATTAGAGACGAGCGATCAACAGGGGCAAGGATCGGATGCAGGTGCCGAGGACGAGGGAGAAGACGCAGGTGTCGGGGACGAGGGAGAAGACGCAGGTGTCGAGGACCAAGGAACAGGCCATCAAGACGATTCGGATTCGGATTCGGATTAGTAGTGGTAGTAGCTCATTGTATATCCGCTCGTTTGAGCAATTTTGTATCGCCCTTTCACAGGGTAATTTTGTTACAAACACAGTTGTATATGTATATGCATTTCTTCCTCATCGTTCACAAGAACAATTTTGTATCATCCTGCAAGATGCGGAAATTTTGTTATAGAAAACTTTCTTTTGTAATTACAAAAAAAAAAAAAGGATTAGTGGGGCTAAACAGGGCCAAAAGGAAGCCCTGTTTAGCCCCACTAACCCTTTTTTTTTACTTCTGTTAATCGTCGCTATATAGCGACGTTTACCAGTGTCGCTATATAGCGACGATTAACAGAGTCGCTATATAGCGACGTTTAAAAATGTCGCTATATAGCGACGATTAACAGCGTCGCTATATAGCGACGATTTATAGCGACGCTCCTTTTCTGACGATTTTAACGACTTTTATAGCGACCTTTGCACCCGTGAAAAAAAAAATTTTTAATGTAAAAAGCGTCGGTATTTCCGTCGGAAAATGACCTATGCCTTGTAGTGTAAGGATGCAAGAGAGTGTCCTACTTGTGGAGAGGCAAGATATAGAGCAGATCTCAAAACCTTGGACGTGCCTCGTAAGGTATTGCGACATTTTCCCATAATCCCTCGCATCCAACATATGTTCAAGTGCAAATCTATTGCAGAGCTCATGTCATGGCATTCCTCCCATCGATCAACCGATGGCAAGTGGAGAACTCCCGCGGACTCTCCTGCGTGGAAGCATATTGAAGACACATGGCCAAGCTTCAAGGAAGAACCTAGGAGCTTGAGACATGGATTGGGTATGGACGGTGTGAACCCATTTGGTCTCAAAAGCACGTCTTACAGTGTATGGCCAGTGGTATTGGTGAATTACAATCTTCCACCCTCTATGGCTATTAAGAAAGGACATGTCATGCTGTCCCTTCTAATTCCAGGGAAACATAAAGTCAAAAACCCTGATGTTTATTTGGAGCCTTTGATTGATGAGCTAGAGATACTTTGGAGAGGTATCGAGGTGCATGATGTGAGCAGGCCTCCCTCGTCACGAGACTTCAACTGCAAAGCAGTCTTGATGTGGACGATGCATGACTTCCCAGGCTATGGCGAGTGTTCAGGTAAGCATTGCATTTTTTAATTATGAATAGGCAAAGGACGTGGCACCCTAAACCCACCTTCCACTCTTAATTGCATCTATTGTTCAGGTCTCACTACATCGGGTTACCATGCATGTCCTGTTTGTGGTCCTTCCTAGTTGCCTCACGGACAGACGCATTGAATAAGGTCATCTATGAGAATCACCATCGATTTTTCCCACCTGATCATCCTAGATATGTTGCCCCTTGGAATGAAGTCCTCCCACAATCACTCACCGCGGCAGATTGGATGAGAATTTGGGATGGTTCCATGACTCCTCCACCACTTGGCATGAGCCGGTAAGGATTTGTAACTATTGGCTGGAAGTAAAGATTGGCTATATTGGTTGAAAGTAAATATTGCACGCTAACACTTTATTTTGTTTAGATACTCCATCTTTTATCGTTTACCATATTGGTCCCACCTCAAGATCAATCACCTGCTCGATCCCATGCATATCTTCAAGAATGTGGCATCTAGCATTTGGGAGCATTTGAATAGGACACGAGATTTAGCAGGCATAAGGGAGGATCTACGTACCACAGGGAGGATGCGTGAAGCTTGGCCTCAAGAGAGACCAAACCGTGGATGTTATCAAAGCTAGAGATGGCGACGGTGAAGCGCGCTATTACTACAATTCGTACTCCCACTGGATGCATGAGGTGTTTGTAGGGAGCCTTTACAAAAAGCAAGAAAAGAGGTGTAGAGCAATTATATGGCTTGAAATCTCATGATTGGCACAAGATGCTCCAAGTAAGTATTTTATATGCATAATATCTTTTTCCTTTCAAATTTGTGAGTGAATAGCTATAAGCAACTAATCAACCACCTCCTCGCGGGTTCAGTTCATACTACCTACTAGCATTTCACGTAGTGCATCAAAGGACGTGAAAGATTGTATTTACAAGATGGGCGAGCTTGTGAGGTATGTGAGCTCAAAGGAAATAGATCCCACCACGCTTGAGAATGCTCGAGTTATGTCAGCGGAGGCGGATTGTTTAGTGGAGGAGACATTTCCACGTTCTATTCTCACAAGCCAACTACATCTCATAGTACATTTGGTGGATGAGATTGCTATATGCGGTTCTATACATGCACGATGGTTGTTCTTCCTCGAGCGCTTCATGAAGACGTTGAAGGGATTCGTGAGACAAAATGCAAGACCCGAAGGTAGCATGGCCGAGGATTGGTTGGTACAAGAGTCACTTGTATATATTTCTGAGTTTCTTGTTGATGTGGATAGCTCTCTCCCACGACTATGGAGAGATGATGAAGACCTAAGGATGACCTCTATTGTGCCTCAAGGAAAAGGACGCAACAAAGTAATAGACACGGAGTTGCATAATAGTATCAACCTCTTTTGCGTTCTTAATAGTGATGTGATGAAAAGATGGGTGACAAGATACGAGGATGCAAAGGTAAGAAGAGAAGAAGAAAGGGCCCTCTTTCGTACACACCACGGATCTCGTGTGCCATACCCTCAGCATCTAAGAGCACTTCCAAAGGATATTCATGTGGATTGGCTACTTGATGAAATGGAGAAAGCAGAGAAAGACGAGGGGATGCATATCACAATGGAAGAATGGGAGTATGCTAGGGGATGCATGAGCAAGGTCGGTATATAGAATGTTATGCATAAGTTAGGAGCTTTTTATAATTTAGATTGCTTATTTAATTGATTTTTTCTTGGTGTAGTGCACTATGTTCAATGCTATATGGTGTAAGGGCAAGCATTTTCGACACTACTACACACGCATCCTATTGCGACGTTTACGTACCGACGATTAGCGCCCGCTTAGCGTTAATCGTCGGTATAAAAATCGGGTGTCGTAAATCGTCGCTATATAGCGACTTTTAAGAATCGTCGCTATATAGCGACGTTAGTAATAGTCGCTATATAGCGACTATGAAGGGTCGCTATATAGCGACTTCTATTAAAGTCGCTATATAGCGACTTTTAAAGGACGCTATATAGCGACACTGAGACTATATTATAGCGACGTTTTACAGAGAGGTTTTTTTTTTTTTTTAAGTCTTAAAATTTATTTTCTTCCAATGACAAAATTTTGTAAATTTTCATACATGTTTGAGCTCATAGAGAAATAAAAAATGAGAGCATGTACATCAAGCCTTTGAAGCTCATATATTCATGTCCAAGTTGGAGATGAGAAAAATCAAATTAAATAAGAGCATTTACATCAACTGTTTCATCTTGAGCCAAGTCTAAGGCGCCAAGTAAGTCTATCTCCAACTCTATACCGAGTTGATCTCCTATATCATCATCGTACTCTAGCATCGTACGTTCACCTAAAAGTATTTGATCATCTTCTTCAATTAAGCTTAAGTGTGGTGATCGATCTTGACGATTGTTGTCTTCCTCGTCAATATCGTGATCTCCATCCTCCTCCCGTGCGATGTCATTATGCGCATCTTCCTCTTGCCTCATATGGTGATCTACATCTTCTTCGCTAGATTCATCAATTGGATCCGGATTTGGTAGTGGCATCTCCATATCCACATCTCGATCTTCAAAAATCTGCTTACTTCGTGGCGCAACTTGGATCACGTACCACCATCTTGGATCAGAACGATCCGGATGAAAAACCACCTATATTGAAGATGAAAAATCACGTGCCAAATGTCGTCAATTATATATATATCAATGGACTTAAAAAACGAAAGCTTCGACTAATTAAATCATTAGTATGCACCTGCTCACAGTGCTCGGGAAGAACAAAAGTATCACTTTCATCGGTCCAATGTTTGGTGGAGTCTATTGCAAAGAGACCGCTACCATCTTTTCTCACAGTTGCATGGGGACCGTTGTAAGTAGTTCTAAACCATTTTACATCAAGAATGAAAATAGTAAATCGTCTGAAATCAATTTCATAGATGTCGCGTATGGTTCCACAATAATCCAACTGTGAGGAGAGAAGATTGGTATCCGAAGCACTTGCTCGGCTATCTTGTGTGAAGTTAGCCATGACTCCACAATCATACGTGACTCTCTTTGAATCGATGCGTTCTATGCGAAAATGTCGTCCATATGACCATAATGCACTGTACTTTTTGTACTGTAAAAGAGTATCATTAAAACAATGAAGATGCACCTATTTTATAGCATATATTGCCACAAATAATTACTTAATTACATCAAGAGATAAGAAACTTACATGCACCATACATCCAGATGATAACTCCCGCTCGCGCTCGTTTATTGTCTCTCCATCACGTTCGGCTTTACGTATAGCTAGTTGTAGCCAATCAAGTGACATGTGAGTAGGGAGAAGAGCCAGATCTCGTGGAGATGGTTGTGATCGCCTGTACATTACTCTGAATCTCGTCCTTGCATTTATTCTTTCTGCTTTGGCCACTTCATATCTCTCAATCCACTTCTGCATCTCAGGGCTATTGAGGATACAAAACTTATTGAATTTCTCCATTTGCTCTTCGCTCATCTTTCTTTCAATCCCTTTTCCTTGGGGGACCTCGCCAATGATGCGATCATCATCCTTGTTGTGCCAAGCTTGCGGCATATCAGGATCCGTGGATGCAAGAAACTCTGTGATATATACTAATGACTCTTGCACAAGCCATCCCTCTGCCATGCTTGCTTCTGGTCTTGCTCTTTGTCTTACAAACCCCTTTAAAGTTTTCATAAACCGCTCGAGAAAAAACATCCATCGATTATGAACGGTACCTGCTATAGCCACCTCATCAACTATGTGCACAAGCAAGTGGACTTGAGTTGTCATAATGCTTGAGGGAAAGTGCTTCTCAAGCAAGCATACGGCTTCGATGGATTCCACCCTAGCCTTCTCGATGCTCGATATAGAGATCTCTTTTTGAGATATCCACCTATTTCACATGTCCATGCATATGTAAGATATTTGAGATATCCACCTATTTCACATGTCCATGAAGAAAATAGATAATGCGAATTGATAGTAAGCATACCTCACAATACCACAGATCTTGAATATAGCATTTCTAACATCTTCTTGTAAGCACCCTTTTATTGTAATTGGAAGGATGAACTATCAAAGCAACAATGAAATCATGTCAACAATATAACATAATAATAATTACGCTAATGCATCACTATTATCGGTACACTAATTCTACTTAGAATACCTGTAAGACCTTGTGCCAATCATGGGACTTGAGGCCACTAAGCTTATTGTCCTTTGAAAATGCTCCTTTCAAGCAACGCATGTACCCTGTCGGTGTTTGAAAAGAGGCAATGTCTGCCTTGATCGCTGCCTCCTCCCTCGTAGAGAGGATCCACGTTGCTTTCGGGAGGACAACTTTTCCTGAAGCATGCACTTGGGGCCACAAACGAGACATCCTATTCATAGCACGCAAGTCTTCTCGCACTCCTCTCGAGTCCTTGGAACCAACCAAGTGTGCCCAAATGGTAGCCCCCACATTCTTAAAGATATGCATGGGATCCAAGAGATGATTGATTTGTAACTGACCCCAATAAGGAAGCTCGTGAAAGATCGATAGCCTCTTCATACCAGGAGGAGGTTCCTCTCCATTCTCCCTCCAAGCTTGAATCCAATCACTTGCTTTTAAATATGATGGTGGTGGATCAAGCTGACCTCCACGTGCGAGATGGTCGAGCGGAAGGTATCGAGCATGACCTTCATAAACATTTTTCCTCATGTGTTTGGAGTAGCGTGCAAGCGATTTCAGAGCGGGTCCACAAACAGGACAAGCATGGTACCCACTTGTAGCAAGCCCTGCACGCGTGCATGAATATGTTAGTACAAGACATGCGTGCAAAAGAGAGTAAAAAAAGCATAATCCCTCATTGTACATGTAAAGACATAACCACGTACCTGCGCACTCTCCATATCCTGGGTAGTCATGCATGGTCCACATCGAGATACCCCTGACGGAAATATCATTGGTATGCCTAGGAGCTCTGGAAATATCAAAGACCTGCACTCCTCTCCATAATATCTGTAACTCCTCTATCAAAGGTGCCATGTACACGTCCATGTTTCTTGCCTTGTAATTTCCTGGCACAAGTAGTGCAAGCATGAGGTGTCCCTTTTTTATTGTTAGCCATGGTGGGATATTGTAATTCACCACGACTATGGGCCATGTCGACCAAGATGTCGAGCGTAACCCGAAAGGATTCACGCCGTCCATGGCTAGCCCAAGATGTAAGTTGCGTGGCTCTCTCGCAAAGTCCGGCCACTGATTATCTATGTGCTTCCAAGCCGCACAATCTGCGGGAATCCTCAATGTGTGATCAGTGGACCGATGAGATGCATGCCATGTCATCAACTCCGCTATGGATTTGCATCGAAACATGTGTTGTATTCTTGCAATGATGGGAAAGTGTCTTAAGACCTTTACCGGTATCCTCTCACCCTGCAAGTCATCTCTATATCGTTGTTCCCCACACTTTGGACAACTAGCCAAATCTCCATGCTCACGACGAAAGAGAATACAATCATTACGGCAAGCATGGATGGTATCATAATCCATACCCACCATTGTTAGCATCTTTTTCGCTTCATCTCTTGATGCGGGCATGGTATTTGGTGCAGGCAACATCTTTTGGAGCAACCTATGACAAAGACACTATCCAAATGATGATTCTCAAAACAAACAATATCCAAATAATGAGTCAATCAAATTAATGCAAGGGCTAACCTCATTAAGGCCGAGACACTTGTATCCGACCACCCATACTGTACTTGTAGATTCAAGATTGAGAGACAAGCACGTAGTTTAGACATCCTGGCACCCTCGTACAATTGTGTTGATTGCAACTCTCGCATTTTCACCTCAGACTCTGACATCACGTGTACGTGGGATGTAGTGCCCCTAAAAATGGAATCCATCATGTCGACCATACCCTCGTCGTCATCTGGGAGACTATAGTCTTGTTGAAAGTGAGAAGGTATATGCGTACCCTCGTCACCCTCGTCATCCTGTCATAAGCTCATTCGTGTAAATAGAAGATCTTCTAATTCCGGGTATACAATAAGATTGCGAACTTAAATAGCTTTGACTTACCGATGATCCATCAACATGTGCAACACCAACGGGGGGTACTGGTTCCGGCTCCTCCCCATACATCCGCAAGTGGCGCATGATAATACGACGTTGATGTCGTACTTCTCGCTTGCAATGAGTGCAATGACAATATAACCTCTCCGTAAGCCACTTCGTGCTCCCGGGCGTTGGCGCATCATCGGATGAGCTTCCACTCGTCCCTTCCATCTACACTTATAAAACCAAAACATAAGCATGAAGAGGAGATGTACACAATTATGAGCATAGCATGTTTAATTTGAGCTTCTCTTGAGGCTATATAAAAAGAATGACATCGCTATATAGTAAGGATTGAAACAAAAAATCCTATATAGTAAGGCTGTGTAGTAAGAGAAGATATTGACAATTATAGGCATAGCATGTTTGAGTCACAAGAGGCTTCATTAAAAAACAAACAGTAAGCGTCGCTATATAGCGACGCTCTGTTCCGTCGCTATATAGCGACGAATAAGCGTCGCTATATAGCGACGCTGTGGGTTAAAACCCGAAACGCCGAAACCCGCGGCGTTTTGCTCAAAGCTTTCCTAATCTCTAAACTAAGCTCTCCAAAATCTCCTCCCACCTATTTTCACTGACCTCCCATCTATTCCAAGCAACCTCCTACCCTATTTCCCACTCCTCACCCTCCTCCTACCTCTTGTGCACCCTCTCTCTCCTCTTTCCCTCTTTGGTTTCCAGAAAGAAAGTTCTTCAAAAGGTGAGTTTTTTTCAACAATGTAGGTTGTTTGTTTGTTAGCTTTGGTTTTCTGAGTGTTTCTACTTGTATTGCTAAAGTTTTAAACTAGTTTTCATGCTTGATTAGAAAAGATTCAAACAAAAAACGAAATTTCAAGAAAGAAAGAAAGAAACTCACCTCTTCTTTCTGTATTTCTCTTCCTTCTCTTCCTTCTCTTCTCCTCAATCTCCTCCTTTCCTTGTCTCCTCAATCTTCTCTTTCCTTGTCTCCTTTCAAGAAGTTGCTTTTGTGATCTCCTCTTTCCACTAACATCTTATTTGAAAAAATGGGTTGTTTTCTCTCTTTTGTAGGGCCAGTCCACTACACCGAGCGGGACATAGTCTCTCTTTTGTGGGCCCAGTCCACTACACCGAGCGGGACATACTTTTACAGGTAAGTGCTTCCTCTTCTTTCCATTTAAGCTTTTTGTTATTTGCATTTGCCTGCAGCTAGCGCCTTAAGCGCTAGCTGCAGTGATGGGCGTAGGAACCCTCTCTTCCCCCTTCTCTTTTTCTCATTTTCCCCCTTCTCTTTTTTCCCTCTTCTCTTATTCTCTCTTTCCCCCTCTCTCTTTTCCCTTCTCTCTTTCCTTTCCCCCTTATTCTCTATTTCCGCATCCCTCTTATTCTCTTATGCTTATGCTTCTCTCATTCCGCATAAGCTCCTCCTCTATTTCCGCATGAGCATAAGCATGAGCTTATGCTTATGCTTATGCATAAGCATAAGCATAAGCATAAGCTCATGCTTATGCTCATTCATGAGCATGAGCTTATGCGTAAGTTTCCGCAAGAGCTTATGCGGAAAAAGAGAATGAGAGAAGCATATGCTTCTCTCATTCTCTTTTTCCGCATAAGCTCCTTCTCTCATTCCGCATAAGCTCCTTCTCTATTTCCGCATGAGCATAAGCATGAGCTTATGCTTATGCTTATGCTTATATGCATAAGCATAAGCTCATGCTTATGCTCATGCGGAAATAGAGAAGGAGCTTATGCGGAATGAGAGAAGGAGCTTGTCATGAGCTTATGCGCAAGTTTCCGCAAGAGCTTATGCGCAAGTTTCCGCAAGTGCTCCTTCTCTTTTTCCGCATAAGCTCTTTCTCTCATTCCGCATAAGCTCCTTCTCTATTTCCGCATGAGCATAAGCATGAGCTTATGCTTATGATTATGCATAAGCATAAGCATAAGCTCATGCTTATGCTCATGCGGAAATAGAGAAGGAGCTTATGCGGCATAAGCATAAGCTCATGCTTATGCTCATTCATGAGCATGAGCTTATGCGTAAGTTTCCGCAAGAGCTTATCCGCAAGTTTCCGCAAGTGCTCCTTCTCTTTTTCCGCATAAGCTCCCTCTCTTTTTTCGCATGAGCATAAGCATGAGCTTATGCTTATGCTTATGCATAAGCATAAGCATAAGCTCATGCTTATGCTCATTCTTCCGCATGAGCTTATGCGTAAGTTTCCGCAAGAGCTTATGCGGAAATAGAGAATGAGAGAAGCATATGCTTCTCTCATTCTCTTTTTCCGCATAAGCTCCTTCTCTCATTCCGCATAAGCTCCTTCTCTATTTCCGCATGAGCATAAGCATGAGCTTATGCTTATGCTTATGCATAAGCATAAGCATAAGCTCATGCTTATGCTCATTCATGAGCATGAGCTTATGCGCAAGTTTCCGCAAGAGCTTATCCGCAAGTTTCCGCAAGTGCTCCTTCTCTTTTTCCGCATAAGCTCCCTCTCTTTTTCCGCATGAGCATAAGCATGAGCTTATGCTTATGCTTATGCATAAGCATAAGCATAAGCTCATGCTTATGCTCATTCTTCCGCATGAGCTTATGCGTAAGTTTCCGCAAGAGCTTATGCGGAAATAGAGAATGAGAGAAGCATATGCTTCTCTCATTCTCTTTTTCCGCATAAGCTCCTTCTCTCATTCCGCATAAGCTCCTTCTCTATTTCCGCATGAGCATAAGCATGAGCTTATGCTTATGCTTATGCTCATGCTTATGCTTATGCATAAGCATAAGCATAAGCTCATGCTTATGCTCATGCGGAAATAGAGAAGGAGCTTATGCAGAATGAGAGAAGGAGCTTGTCATGAGCTTATGCGCAAGTTTCCGCAAGAGCTTATGCGCATGAGCTTATGCATGAGCTTATGCATGAGCATGAGCTTATGCTTATGCTTATGCATAAGCATAAGCATAAGCTCATGCTTATGCTCATTCATGCTTATGCTTATGCTTATGCTTATGCTCATGCTTATGCTCCTTCTCTATTTCCGCATGAGCATAAGCATGAGTTTCCGCATAAGCATAAGCATAAGCTCATGCTTATGCTCATTCTTCCGCATGAGCTTATGCGTAAGTTTCCGCAAGAGCTTATGCGGAAATAGAGAATGAGAGAAGCATATGCTTCTCTCATTCTCTTTTTCCGCATAAGCTCCTTCTCTCATTCCGCATAAGCTCCTTCTCTCATTCCGCATAAGCCCCTTCTCTATTTCCGCATGAGCATAAGCATGAGCTTATGCTTATGCTTATGCATAAGCATAAGCATGAGCTTAAGCATAAGCTCATGCTTATGCTTATGCATAAGCATAAGCATAAGCTCATGCTTATGCTCATGCGGAAATAGAGAAGGGGCTTATGCGGAATGAGAGAAGGAGCTTGTCATGAGCTTATGCGCAAGTTTCCGCAAGAGCTTATGCGCAAGTTTCCGCAAGTGCTCCTTCTCTTTTTCCGCATAAGCTCCTTCTCTTTTTGCGCATAAGCTCCTTCTCTCATTCCGCATAAGCTCCTTCGCAAGTTTCCGCATGAGCATAAGCATGAGCTTATGCTTATGCTTATGCATGAGCTTATGCTTATGCTTATGCATAAGCATAAGCATAAGCTCATGCTTATGCTCATTCATGCTTATGCTTATGCTTCTCTCATTCTCTTTTTTCGCATAAGCTCCTTCTCTTATTCCGCATGCAATTTTCCGCAAGTTTCTGCATGAGCTCCTTCTCTTATTCCGCATAAGCTCATGACAAGCTCCTTCTCTCATTCCGCATAAGCTCCTTCTCTATTTCCGCATGAGCATAAGCATGAGCTTATGCTTATTCATGAGCATGAGCTTATGCGGAAGTTTCCGCAGGAGCTTATGCGGAAATAGAGAATGAGAGAAGCATATGCGGATCTCATTCTCTTTTTCCGCATAAGCTCTTTCTCTCTTTCCGCATAAGCTCTTTCTCTTTCTCTTTTGCGTGAGCATATGCGGAAATAGAGAATGAGAGAAGCTTATGCTTCTCTCCTCCTCTATTTTCGCATATGCGGAAACATGAGCATAAGCTCATGCTCACCCATGAGCATAAGCATAAGCTCATGCGGAAAAAGAGAAGGAGCTTATGCGGAAATAGAGAATGAGAGATGCTTCTCTCCTTCTCTTTTTCTGCATAAGCTCCTTCTCTTTTTCCGCATGAGCATAAGCATGCGGAAACTCATCCTTCTCATGCTTATGCTCATGCATGTGCATGAGCTTATGCTTAAGTTTCCGCATAAGCTCATGCACATGCGTGAGCTTATGCGGAAATAGAGAATGAGAGAAGCATAAGCTCATTCTCTATTTCCCACTCTATTTCCCCCTTCTCTCATTTCCCCCTTCTCTCATTCTCTATTTTCCCTCATCTCTTTCCCTTTCTCTCATTCTCTATTTCCTCGTTCTCATTCTTTTCTTTCCTTTACATCTTCTTTCCCTCTTATCTTTCCCTCTTCTTTCCCTCTTTCCTTTCCCTCTTCTTTCCTTTCCCTCTTCTTTCTTCTTGCCTATGCCTATGCCTATGAGAATGCTCATGTTTGTTTATTTGTTTTCTGTTTTCGTGTTTGTGTCTATGTTAGACATGGGATCACGTCGCTCATCCGACGAGTACGGACAGCCTCGCAGGAGGAGAGCTCACGATCTATATGCTCCAGAGGACTTTGATTCCTCTCAGGCGACTACCCCGAGGACTACCCCTGGTCCGACTCCTCTCGGTCCTAGCACTGTGACTACCCCTGGTCCGACCCCTCTTCCACGTAGCACTGCCACTACCCCTCAGGGGACTCCTTTGCTAGCCGCGCATGGATTTGTTGGGACTCCCGACGAGTTTGTAGCGCAGATGAGCGATGAGGAGGCAGCGAGATTCTTCTCTCTGCTCTCTCAGAGGACCTCCGCAATTCCTTCCCCTACACCGACGGGTGGACGTACAGCCCAGCCATCCCCTCGCGCCCCTTCGACCGCGGGATCATCACCTGCGCATGCCTCCCGCAAGGGAAGGAAGAGTAGGATGGGCGGCTCATGTTGTGCTGACTCAGGAGATGTAGACGAGTCAGCACACTCACGCTCCTTTAGGTCTCCACTTGGTCCGGAGACACAGTATCAGTCGGGTCCCTTTCCCTCTCCTACTCCCACAGCTACTCCTCGATCCGGAAGCGGTCGCGCAGCTTCCACTCCTTCAGACTCTGCTACCGTCAGTCCCCCTTACTCATCAGGGGATCTCTCCTATCAAATCACATCTGCCGGAGAGATAATAGAAGACAAAAAGGGCAAAGCAGTGATGGCCGCCATGAGGCGGTTGATGAGTCATCACTTCAAGAGCGGCATAAATATCGATTGGCGGTATCAAGATGGCCAAAAGAAGCAGGCGGTGATCGATGAGTTAAAACTCAGATTTCCTAATCCGCCAAATGTGGAGTTTAATAACAGTTATATGCTCGAGCGCATGGGTTTGGTCCTAAAGCATCGCAGATCAACCATGCGTACTTCCATTACAAAGGGGTTGTCTAAACCCAGCTGGGCAGACAAAGCTGATTGGAAGTTCTTGAAGAAGCAGAATAGGGACCATCCTGAAATGTTCGAGGGTCAGAGGAGGGCTGCGAAGAGACGGCTGGATGTCGTAGGTACTTCGCACTTTGGTGCAGGTGGACGGTATGCGTTCGAGGCAACCGTGGTAAGTTTACTTCTTTCCATTTAATGTATTGTTCTATTTGTTTTACTTACATATTACATGCACTTTAGCTAACTCTAACTCTCATAAATTGGATCCACAGCAAGCTGCGATGGGTCGTCTTCCTACGGATGCAGAGACGCGGCGCGCATTTCGGATAGGAACCAAGCCGTGGTTCATTGAGCAAGAGGCAATGGGAGCGACAGTCGATTGGGCTGAGGTGGCTGCTCGCACGGTATAAGTTTACTCCTGCTTGTAATCTCACTTTTTAATTTAAGTTCCAATCTAATTTTTGATTTATTTGGTTCAGTCTCAGGGTCAAAGCTCAAGCGTCCCATCATCAGAGACGAGCGATCAACAGGGGCAAGGATCGGACGCAGGTGCCGATGACGAAGGAGAAGACGCAGGTGTCGGGGACGAGGGAGAAGATGCAGGTGCCGAGGACCAGGGAACAGCCCAACAAGACGATTCGGATTCGGATTCGGATTAGTAGTGGTAGTAGCATTTTTCATATCCGCTCGTTAGAGCCATTTTGTATCGCCCTTTCACAGGGTAATTTTGTTTCAAACACAGTTGTATATGTATATGCATTTCTTCCTCATCGTTCACAAGAACAATTTTGTATCACCCTGCAAGCAAGGGAAATTTTGTTATAAAAAACTTTCTTTTGTAATTACAAAAAAAAAAAAATGGTTAGTGGGGCTAAACAGGGCTTCCTTTTGGCCCTGTTTAGCCCCACTAACCATTTTTTTTACCTTCTGTTAATCGTCGCTATATAGCGACGTTTACCAGTGTCGCTATATAGCGACGATTAACAGAGTCGCTATATAGCGACGTTTTTATCGTCGCTATATAGCGACGTTTACATCGTCGCTATATAGCGACGATTAACAACGTCGCTATATAGCGACGGTTTATAGCGACGCTCCTTTTCCGACGATTATAACGACTTTTATAGCGACCTTTGCGCCCGTGAAAAAAAAAATTTTTAATGTAAAAAGCGTCGGTATTTCCGTCGGAAAATGGCCTATGCCTTGTAGTGCGAACACAACGGATTGATGATAAGAGAAACACACAAGATTGCGGCGTCATTGCTAGCTTTGAGGGAGCCAATGGAGCCATGGATGATTATTGTGGCATAATCCAAGATATCATTATGCTTGACTTTCGACGCTTCTTTGTGTATGTTTTGGATGTAAAGTGGTTTAAGGACGTGGTGGAAAGAGGCCCTAATGCAACAATCAAACGCCATGCAAGTGGCTTTGTAACTATTGACTCCACAAAGTTTTGGCAAAGTAGGAAGGACACACTAGTACTACCGCAACAATGTGAACAGGTATTGTGCACACACATAAAAATACTCGCTTTTAAATATTTGATGCAAGAAAAGTAACATGATTGTATTTGTGTTTGAATTAGGTTATCTATCAACCAATGGTGGATAATAATAGATGGTGGCATGTCATACCTATTATGCCACGTTCCAAAGTGATGTATAGTACATTTACTAATATGGAGCGTATGGAGGATGATCATGGCCATGGACATGATGATGACCGTGATACAAGAGAGGAGGATGATCATGAGATAGGAGATATAGATATTGAGGCCGGCATTACCCGTGAGGACGAGCCTACCATTGGAGATGTTGATTTCGATGAGCACATGAGTGGCACAAGTAGTAGTGGGTTGAATGTATTTGTAGATCTAAACACTTGTTTGGATTTTGAAGTAGATGGTTTGGCAAGGTTTGATCTCATTGAGGATGAGATTGAACCGTAGCCCCACAATTGATATTGGCAAAACTATTTTACATATTGTCTCATTCTCCTCATTTCACTTAATTCTTGTATATGTGGGCTTGCAAAAAATTATGTGCTTTGGTAATCATGGGCAATGTTTGGAAAGCAATGATGTATACCAAAATCTCACTTTCTGTATTCTCTGGAGCGCGTCTATTTACGCGTCTAAATGCGCGTCTGATTCTCAGTGTAAACGCGCAAATAAACGCACAAATACACGTGCTAATAAACGGGATGTTAAACGGGCCCGTATTTTCTCAGGTCAAACGCGTAAATAGACGCGGTGATTTACGCGCAAATAGATGAGTGTTTAGCCGCGCCTATAGACGCGCCCGTAATTTCTCTACTAAAGCAATGCCTATAGACGCGCCCGCTATTTTGCGCGTCTACCAAGCGCGTCTATAGTTGCTTTGTGTTGTTGTGTGCCCGTGAGGCAACTAGCGAAGGACCACAAACAGGACATGCATGGTAACCCGATGTAGTGAGACCTGAACAATAGACGCAATTAAGAGTTGAAGGTGGGTTTAGGGTGCCACATCCTTTGCCTATTCATAATTAGAAGTGCAATGCTTACCTGAACACTCGCCATAGCCTGGGAAGTCATGCATCGTCCACATCAAGACTGCTTTGCAGTTGAAGTCTCGTGATAAGGGAGGCCTGCTCACATCATGCACCTCGATACCTCTCCAAAGTATCTCTAGCTCGTCAATCAAAGGCACCAAATAAACATCAGGATTTTTGACTTTATGTTTCCCTGGAATTAGAAGGGACAGCATAACATGTCCTTTCTTAATAGCCATAGAGGGTGGAAGATTATAATTCACCAATATCACTAGCCATACACTGTAAGAGGTGCTTCTGAGACCAAATGGGTTCACACCGTCCATACCCAATCCAAGTCTCAAGCTCCTAGGTTCTTCCTTGAAGCTTGGCCATGTGTCTTCAATATGCTTCCACGCAGGAGAGTCTGCGGGAGTTCTCCACTTGCCATCGGTTGATTGATGGGAGGAATGCCATGACATGTGCTCTGCAATAGATTTGCACTTGAACATGTGTTGGATGCGAGGGATTATGGGAAAATGTCGCAAAACCTTACGAGGCACATCCAAAGTTTTGAGATCTGCTCTATATCTTGCCTCTCCACAAGTAGGACACTCTCTTGCATCCTTATGTAGTCTACGAAACAAAATCCAATCGTTGACACATGCATGGATGCGCTTGTAATCTAATCCTCCAAGAGAGGTCACATGTTGCCTTGCCATATCTCTTGAGGTCAGTAATTTATTCTCCCTTGGAAGCATTTTACACAATAGCCTGCACGTGAAGACCATAAATGAGGAAAAGCATTCGAGTAATTGACCCACTAGCATAATTCACCATGTTTGCAAAATAGACTTTAAAGCTTACTTGAGTAATGCATTCAAACTTGCATTGCTCCATCCATAGATGGTTTGCAAGTTTAGTAACTCAAGGGAGGCACGTCGAACAGAGAATGTGCACCCCTCAAACAATGGAGTCGATGCTGCAGTAAAAAGATCATCCTGCTCCATGCTATCATCCCTCCCTTGATGGACATATAAATCCCGCACCATATCATCAAACACCTCCTCCTCCACGGCTTCATGAGGTAATGGCGGAGGGCTACTATCACCATCACTCCATGCATCCGTAATGGTCCCTCCGGAAGATCTCACCTCATATCGCTGATGCTTCGCCTCCTCACGGCGAGCATAGGGCAACATATGCAGGTGTGGCACTGCATCCTGTATCAAATTAAAACGGGATCATAACTCAAACATATGAACAGCCATAGGTATCTCAATCAACCTTAACTTACAAACCCTTACCATGTTTACGTCGCATCCCATTCTTCATACTTTGAGATGTGATTGAGTGTAATCCTGCGTGCACGATACATGTTTCCTCGACATCGATTACACATACATTTGATTTTTTGCTCCAACCACATTTCACCATGGTGGATATGGAGGGATTCATCCTCACTGGAGCTACTTGTTGAAGATGAAGACATCCTACAAACAAACAACCCAAAAAAATTTGCTTTTCTTCAAATATTTAATTTTAAACTCTGTGGCGCATCTAAAGGCGCATCTAAAACCACGTCTATCTGTTCTATGGTGCGCGTCTATAAGCGCGTCTAAAACCGTGTCTGTTTGTTCTGTGGTGCACGTCTACAAGCACGTCTAAAACCGCATTTGATCTGTGTATTTAGACGTGTATATAGACGCGCTATTAGATGTGTCTACGCGGCTTTTAAATCTGCTTTTAGCACACTCGCTTTGCTTTTCTTCACATTAATTATACTTCGCGTGGCTTGCTTGCTACGCTATTAGCAAATCCACAGTTTTGACGCTTAAGAGGAAGGAACCCACACTTACTTCCAAGCTTACACTTAAGAGGAAGGCACCCACACTTACTTCCAAGCTTAAAGGAGAAGAGGGCGAACAAGGAAGAGAAGCAACTTTGAAAAAGGAGAAGAACCTTCCATACCTCTATCCAAGGTAAGTCTTTTTGCAGTTGATCTTTTTTGGAAGTTTGCTCTCTTTGGATTTGTACTTTCTGGTATCCAAAAAACACATGATTTGGGTATCAGTGTTAACGTTTTTGTGTCGGGCGCATGTCCTTTTCTACTTTTTAGAAAAGTCCATCTGTCGGAGCGTGTCTATAGGCGCGTCTAAAACCGCGTCTATAGGTGCATTTAGATGCGCGTCTAGCCTGTTTGCAGACACAGACAGCCGCGTCTATAGACGCGCTGTTATACGCGAAAATAGACGGGCTAGTCAGACGCTTCTATAGATGCGCTCCGACAGTAATCCTCTCTTCCCTTCCCCTTTCTTCTCAGCTCATCAGTAATCGTCTTTTTTTCTTTGTTCCAGTTCATCATGTGGCCAAGAAGTGCTTCGGGCTCACCTGATCTCCGAGAGTCTATTTTTAGGGACTTATATAACCTTTTAGGGCACCCTCCTAGTCCTACGGTGTTATATGGGTATATGACGGGTACTCTAAACACCCCCCAGGAGTCGGCACTACAGATTCCAAACCACCCTACACCAGCTGAGATCACCCTAGCGGAGTCAGCACAGCCCAGCCGGCTACACAACGCGGGCCCATCTCCCATGCCATCTTATGCCCCTTCCCCCATGCCGTCTTATGCCCCTTCCCCCATGCCGTTAGGAGGTCCTTCTGTCTTGCAGAGCCATCGGCGTACTCCTGTGCAGTCGAGACTCGGTTCTCCAGCTACGAGTAGTCCACATAGTCCCGTGCAGTCTCCAGCTACGAGTGGCCAGCGTACTAGCTCGACACGACATGGTAGCAGGCGTAGTAGCAAGGAGAGCGGTGGGGGATGCATGGCACAGTGCTTTGGGAGGGGTGGCGGTGGGGACGATGATGATTTAGATGATTTAGACGTGCCTCCGAATGATGGTACGATATTCTATGACATCACTCAGACAAGAGGCATCTTGATGGATGCACGGGAGAAGGACATCATGGCCTTCATGCGCTTTGTAATTGCTAACAATTACAGAGATTGCTTTATCCACTACAAAGACCAGCCGAAGAGGTTGGCTGATGAGACCCTCACTGCTGTTCGCTCTAGGTTTCCTATCCCCCCCATTCGCCAGTTCACAGATAAATGGGCCAAGTCAAAGATTGTTACGATACTTGGCAATAAAAGATCTTCGCTTAAGAGGCAGGCACTAGCGGAGCTTGCCAGGCTCGAGGGAGGTCAACCACCAAGGGGCCCGCCCCACACCGCTCACAAGCGTGAGTGGAAGAAAGCAATGAAGTCAGTGAGGGAGGACCCCAGTCTGCAGCACGTGGAGGCACGAAGGATCCAGATGGAGCAATATGGAAGCGTGCATTTTGGTGCAGGGGGTGTTGATTCATGGGAGGCCCAATTTGTAAGTATCGATCTCAAATTATATTGCTTATGTAGTTTATTAGGAGGTTGTTTCTTTGTTCTAATCCCTCCGCAAATTGTGTCGTCTTGTAGCTTGATATCATGGGCAGATACCCTACTCTTGTCGAGACAGCCTACCACCGCCACCATCGCAGAGGAGATACATGGAGGCACTTCTATCATGACGGGTTGATTACTGAGGAGCAGTATATCCAGGCTACCGCAGTGGCCCCCGAGGTATTTGAAAGTAATTAAATAATGTCAGTATTATAAGTAAAGATTTGATTTTTCATACATTGATATATGTTGTCCCTTGTTTACAGGTCCATGCACAAGACAACGAGGAAGAAGACGAGGAAGGAGGCGGAGAAGGGAGCGCAAAAGGGAGCGTGGAAGGGAGCGAGGATTAGTTGTAGAAGTAGTGCTAGCTACTCTTTTTTGTACTTAAAGCCACTGGCTTGGCTTCGTGCCTCTTGTATATACACTCCTCTTATTTTTTATACTTGGAGCCACATGACGTGGCTTAGCTTCGTGCTATATGTACATACAAGCACTTTTTGAGCTTTCAATTTTATTGCGTTTTGGAGTTGTAATGTTTTTTTTGGAATTGTAATTAAAATGCGGTTGGCTGGAAGAATTGAATTACACAATGTGGAAATGGGATTCTTGTAACTATATAGCATACACAACATACACAGCATTCTGTAAATTAAAAAATATATATTATAAAGCGCGTCTATCAGTGCATCTATAAACACATCTATATACGCGTCTGTCTGTTCGAGAAGCATCTATTTGCACGTCTATAAATGTGTTTGTAAAACCGTTAAAAAATGCTTCTACACGCGTTTAACGATGCATCTGTCTGTTTTTTAAATTTTTAAGTAGAGCGTCTATTTACGCGTCTATACGTGCATGTGTCTACTATATAGACGCGATGTTAGACGTGGGTCTCTAGACGTAGAAATAGATGCGCAAATAGACGCGCCCGTAAGTTTTTTATTTAGTTCAGTAAACGCGCCTGTGTGCACGTCTGTAGGTGCTTTGTCTTGTTGTGGATTCAGATGATTTAGACATGCCTCCGGGTGATGGTACGATCTTCTATGACATCACTCAAACAGGAGGCATCTTGATGGATGCACGGGGGAAGGACATCATGGCCTTCATGCGCTCTATAATTTCTAACAATTATAGAGATTGCTTTATCCACTATAAAGACCATCCAAAGAGGTTGGTTGATGAGACCCTCACTGCTGTTCGCTCTAGGTATCCTAACCCCCCCAATCGTCAGTTTACAGATAAAAAGGGCCAAGTCAAAGATTATTACGATACTTGGCAATAAAAGATCTTCGCTTAAGAGGCAGGCACTAGCGGAGCTTGCCAGGCTCGAGGGAGGTCAACCACCAAGGGGCTCGCCCCACACCGCTCACAAGCGTGAGTGGAAGAAAGCAATGAAGTCATCGAGAGAGGACCCCAGTCTGCAGCACGTGGAGGCACGAAGGATCCAGATGGAGCAATATGGAAGCGTGCATTTTGGAGCAAGGGGTGTTGAATCATGGGAGGCCCAATCTGTAAGTATCGATCTCAAATTATATTGCTTATGTAGTTTATTAGGAGGTTGTTTCTTTGTACTAACCCCTCCGCAAATTGTGTCGTCTTGCAGCTTGAGATCATGGGCAGATACCCTACTCTTGTCGAGACAGCCTACCACCGCCACCATCGTAGAGAGGAGATACGTGAAAGCACTTCTATCATGATGGGTTGATTACTGAGGAGCAGTATATCCGGGCTGCTGGAGCGGCCCCCGAGGTATTTGAAAGTAATTAAATAATGTCAATATTATAAGTAAAGATTTGATTTTTCATACATTGATATATGTTGTCCCTTGTTTACAGGCCCCTGCACAAGAAGACGAGGAAGGAGGCAGAGAAGGGAGCGCAGAAGGGAGCATAGAAGGGAGCGTGGAAGGGAGCGAGGACGTGGAGAATTTAGATTAGTCGTAGAAGTAGTGCTAGCTACTCTTTTTTGTACTTAAAGCCACTAGCTTGGCTTCGTGCCTCTTGTATATACACTCCTCTTATTTTTTGTACTTGAAGCCACATGACGTGGCTTAGCTTTGTGCTATATGTACATACAAGCACTTTTTGAGCTTTCAATTTTCTTGTGCAACGTTCTATCAATTAATGCCTTGTGAACTAAACGTTTTGGAGTTGTAATGTTTTATTTGGAATTGTAATTGTCGGCTATAGACGTGCTTGAAGAGTGCTAATTAAAATGCGGTTGACTGTAAGAATTGAATTACACAATGTGGAAATGGGATTCCTGTAACTATATAGCATACACAGCATTCTGTAAATTTAAAAAATATTATGTAGTGCTTCTATCAGCGCATCTATAAACGCGTCTGTCTATTCGGGGAGCATTTCTTTGCATGTCTATAAAAGCATCTATAAGACCGTTTATAAATGCGTCTATACACGCGTTTAATGATGCATCTGTCTGTTTTTTAAATTTCTTAGCAGAGTATCTATTTACGCATCTAGATGCGCGTCTATACGCATGTCTGTCTACTATATAGACGCACCGTTAGACGCGGGTCTCTAGACGCACAAATAGACGTGCAAAGAGATGCGCCCGTAAGTTTTTTAGTTCAATAAACGCATCTGTGTGTGTGTCTGTGGGTGCTTTGTCTTGTTGTGAAGGTTTTCTCAAGCTTCAATTTGGCCTAAAGAGGAGTAACCTTACTATTTTTTCTTCTATTCATGAAGCCAGGAGGGGTTGTTAGAGGGGCCATCGATTGTCTTGGTTTATACACCCTACAGTTGGCCAGGTCAGGGAGCACTCTAGAGTCTTTGTAAGGACCTAATTAGATGCCAGGGATAGTATCTAGCATTTAGGGACAAGATGGGCACATCTAGGAACTAGAAGGGGAAATGAAATGTAGTAGCATTAAGGTTTAGAATTAGGCCAGCACCATCTAAGCATATGAACATTTATCTTGCACTATTGGTGGAATGCCATGATCCTAACGCCGACACATGCCACTGAAAGACTTGTTTATTTCTACACCGGAGCCTTCCTTATTAGGAACATTTAAAAGTGAGATAAATTTTTGCAAGGTTGCAATTTCAAAGTTTATCTCTTTAGCATTATTAATGCTTATTTTGATCCTTATGTGACACAAAATTCTAGTGGCTATATCGACGCTTGTATCAATGCATTTGAATTTTGTTAAAAAAGGATTGATACAAGGCATTAAGAAAGGTCATGTAATATAGTAGTGGTGAATGGTAAAATATAGTAAGTTGTTGCATCATTTGATAATATTGCAAGTTTTTGAAAAAGAAAATATATGAAACAATTGAAATGTTTTGCAACTAGATTTGCATATACAATGACATCTTTCATAAAATTTATTGATGATTTGAAGGAAAGCACATTCGCATTAGTGGTGCAAATATCTTGAAGGAGTGCAATCAAGAAGCCACAATTAGTTCCCATATGGTAAAGGACAATGTCCATTGACCTCAATTAAAGAAATAGGAAAAGGAGAGTTTTCAAATTACAGTTCTCAAACTAAGATAGGAAGTAGAAGGCCAATATCAATGCCAATATTAGACCATCGCAAAATAAAAAGATCAATGGTTGCTATAAACAAGGACTTTAAAATAGAATCATATGTGCGATAAAGGGCATGTGGAAATGTATGGCCTTCATGTGTGGTATTGCTACATGCATCATGGAATGACAATGCTCGATAAGAGAAATTCCAATTTGAAGACTTCATGAGTCCATGGTGAAGTGTCTAACATTGGATTTTAAATGGATGAAGCACCTTTGTGGTGGAGAGTTAAATTTCCCTTTATGTGCACAAATTGATTCTTTTAGTTATTTTAGTTTGACTTCTCATTTTCTTTTCTACATATATGGATGCTTTACTTTGTACAAATATAAGAAAATATGTTAGAAACCAAGTATAAGTTGCAAGTTGATTTAAAGTGATAATATAAAAATATAATTTAGAGATCTTCTTTGCAAGCTAGAACTGAATTTGAAAATTGTAATATCTAGCTATGTACAAAGAAAAAGCCTCCCACATTATTGCCAATCCAATTTGTCCACTTGGAGAGACATGGAGCATACGAGACTCGGAAACTTAGTATGTGTATGTGGATAGGGAATTGCTGTTCCAAATCTTTTATTCGTGCAGTTTCATGCATTAGTTCTTTTGGAGAAGTTTTAGTATGTGTATGTAGATAGGTGTTCTATTCTTGTTCCATGCATGCAATCTTTTGGATGAATCAGATGGAAATACTTTTTGGTACTCCTTTCCCGGTCAAGCCTGCCTGAGACGTTGGGAAAAGCAAAGTATAAGGAACTTTAGCCAGTCCACTCCTATTCCAAAGCTGTGGATTGGCATTCCGTTCAAGAATGGCCTTCTCAATCTCCCTTATATTGCCTGCAAATTTGTTATAGCCTTGGACCGCTCTTTGATTTTTAATCCAATTGGCAGGCAGCTCTTGTCCCAGATACTCCTCGTCCGATGCATGGTTAGAGAGGGCCTGAACGGTGGTCATCCCCACTATGAATTGGAAAACGGAATTAATACTCTGCAGATAGAAGGTGTCTGGATCTTGAACAAGCTGATTGTACTCTTCAGTCCCTTCTTCTGGAATCAATTTTCTGCCCATTGTGGGTTTATTTGGAACATATCCCGCATATGCATACTGCCCGAAATTTACTGCGGCATGATGGGCGGAAGCCACCCATATTATTGTTGACACAATTTCCACCAATGCCGTGACACTCTTCAACTCGGGCCACCAAGGTTCACCTTTCTTGTCTGCATGCCCTACCTCTATGATTTCTGTCCACCAGCTTTGTAGCTCCGTGTCTTCCTGCACTGCTGCATCGCCTTCGTAAAAAATCGAAACATAGTCACTCACCCATGACTTTATGGCAGCCCAAATGTCCAACCCATCCACTGCATATGGGTAATCTGCAATGCTCAGCTTCAGGCCGTACTTAGCGGTTTCATCCTCCACTGCTATGCCTCTGCACGCAAGCAGCAGGTATAAGTAGTACTTTCATGAGACGAAATGGAAAGGCATTGCTATGTGAGAGAAGCCTAAAAACACCCCGCCCTTCCTATCTCTTAATTGTTCTCTAGTCTCTGATCACAGTATACACGAAACAGTGTTGAGAGTCACCTTTTGATCAAGTCTCGAGGAAGACTCTGTTCATCAAATCGCCAAGCCTTGTAGAATGCTGCCGACATCTCCATGGAATATTTATGGGATGGAAATGTTTTCTCAATAATTCCATTCGCAATAGCCAGAGATTGTCGGCCGAGGGAGTTGATGTTCATCGTGTCTTTGAAGTGTGGGACGAGCAGTACATTGATTGGATGAATGGCACTTAGTTGTCTGTGTGTTGCTATGACGTAAGGCTCCACACACGCGTGAGTCCGCAACCTAAGGAAGGCAAATACAGAAGTAAGCAAAAATGGCAACCACAAGTGCATAAGAATTCGGGACTTCGATTTATTACCAGTGGCTAACAAGCTGATGAACTCCGGCATCGTTAAGCTTCACATGAGTTTTAGCTAAGTTCCACAGAGAATCTTCCACACCGAGACCTGACGCTGGAGTGAATACTCTTCTAGTACAATTTCCACCTTCAGTAGCTGGCGGCAAGCTGAGCTCAATCGCGATCGGTTTCAGCCTACATACCTCAGTTAAGAACAAAATCATCCGAGTTGCATAAAGTCTGCCATCCATCGCGTTAATTTGATCAATATACGGTATGTAGGCGTCATGGAAATCTAGGATGAAAAGGTTGTTCTGGTCCAAGGCCTGAAGCAATGTAGTAGCAGCAGGTCAGCCCTGACAGCTAAATATCGCAAATCAAGTTTATCAGAATGGGAGACCTAGAGAGGGGGGCGGGGCGGGGGCGGGCTCGAGAGACACCTGCTGGACAGTTAGACCATTCAGCTTGTCAGCAATGTGCTCCTCCGTGAAAGCGGAAGCAGGAGAACCGTAGATCGCCGGGTCGAGGCTGCTAACGGGAGGAAAAGTCTACACCATGCATCAGCATGTAATTCGGACGATCAGCGCAATTGCCTCCTAATATTACGACCTATAGAATACAATAGATTGCAGTTTCCCACCTTCAGTCCCTCTATGATTAACGGATTCATCCCGGCTAAAAGTTGTCGTGCAAATTCTTCGTCCGATAGCCACGCCTCTTTGTTTTCTGGAAAACAAATCAATGTTTCAAAGCTAAAGATCCACCCATCTTCGAGACATTATTAGTTCAACACCTCAACCCCTAGAATCAATGTCTCCTAAGACGATGCAGAGCTATGAACGCGTTTCCCTACCTTGATAAACTTGCGGCACAGGATATCGGAGCGTGCTGGTACCGAGAAGACCGGGATGAGTCAACTTATTGATGAAATTTTGGGGAACTTTGGCAGAACTGCTGCTAGTACTCAAGTCTAGTCCAGATTGATAAAGCCTGTCTATCTCCTCCAAATTTTTGAAGCTCCCGCGGTTCCGAAGGAGGGCTTCCAGTGCCGGAACGATATCCAGGATGAAGGAGTGAATTGCAGAGCCGAGGACATCTTTGAATTTTGTAGGACTAAACTTCTCATCTCGAGGCACATATATCTCTTTCAAACCCGGTGGGGACTCGCATTCCGGATCTGCAACCAAAACGATGGAATTATCGATCAGTTTGAATACTCGCGTGCAAACCAGGCACTTCGCACAATATGTTGGCTTCGATCGACCTACCGGTCTTAGTGGGTTTACGGCCTGTGCGACACCGGCGAGGATAAGGGTGGTCACTAGAACCACCCAGGTTGGGCCTCACATAATCTTCGCCGAGGTCTGGTCTTCCCAGATCGTTGTAAACGTCGTAGTCATATTGACGATCAGCTTCTTTCCTCTCACCCGTACCATTGCCTCGTAATTCTTTCAATTCTGTCAGTCGTAAATTCTGCAGTCCGGGAGGCGTGTCCTTGGGAAGGTATACCTGCACGAGCATGCATTGAGCACAGCAAACTCAGGTGAAGAAAACGAAGCTGCAAAACAATTCAAAGTTCATAGTTCAAAGTTCAAACTTCAAATTTCTCTCTTCGTGTGACGGTGACGGTACACTACGTGAGCATGAAGAGAATCGAGACTCGCTAGCAGCAAGCCTCAAGAGTCAAGAGTGAGACGATATATTGAGTCTTGACAGTTAATTCTCAAGGGGAACATAAATCGTAAGACGGCTTGGCATGAAGGGATTCAAAGTTTCATAATTAGTTATAGCTCCACCTGATTGCTGAAAAAGATTCGGGGCCCGTTGTACGAGCTTGAATTAGACACCCATGATTTGCAGTTAAAAACTATTTGAGTTTTGTCGGGCATATCCAGCGTCAATGATTCCAGGAAGAACTCATTTGGATGATGGTTTTGCAACAGAAAGGCACCCGGAGTGCCGAAATCTTTATGTAGTTGAAACGTTACAGCATACGACGTTCCTTTATCAGCCGCCAGAGAATAATCTGACTTGGTAATCCAACCTTCCAAGTTTGCAGGCTGGCTCATCTTCCCGGCTCCAGTTGCTAACACAATATATGCACCAGTAAGCCATAGTCTTAGCATCTCTCTCGCGCGCATTTCCATACATACCAGTATTTCCATACATACCAGTATTCTGCGAACAGCGACAATAATAAAATACCTGGATCTATATCCACGCTCACTAGCTGCAGCGTTGCTTTGTGGCCAAGCACCTCGCTCGCTACATCCGCAACCTCTGCTACTTGGTCGTTAAGATCCAGCAGGTTTTTCCTCTTAAGCACGACATTGCCTTTCAATTGAACCGTTCCGGCATCTTTGTCGGGGAAGAAAGGCTGGAAGATCTTCGTCGCAACATCGGTTAGCTTTGCCTGGGCAGATGCGAGCTTCTGGGAGTGTTGCGGGATCCCTCCAAGCTTGCGCTTGGAAGAATTAAATAGTCCAGCATGCTTGGAGAAGGCATCGACAGGGGAAGACGAGAAGGCGGCGAGGAGCAAGCGCTGGGAAGTTAGAGTATGAGCGCAAGATTGCTGGCGCAGCATGGTGATGATATGGAGTGTCCGACTGTGGTGGCATCCGGTTGTGATCGAGCATCTACATATAGCCATGCAAATGCTAAATCGTGTTTCACGTGGAGCTTGGAGGGAACCCGTTACCCTATCGGCAATTGCATCATCGTGTATTTTGATTAAAGCCAACCGACATGAGGTAAAAGAGTGCGCCCCCCTCACTTTCTTGGATTCCGGATGAAGTCATTCATTATGCCTGCCCTTAGCCATGCAAAAGTCAGAGTGTTTCACGTGCAGCTTGGACGGAAGGGATGGGATGTAATGGGACAATGTTGTTTGTCCATGGGGACTTCTATCATTGTATGAATGATAACCGGCAAGAGATAAGAGTGTGTGCTAGCTTGACAGAGATAGCCATTCAAAAGTTCAATTGAATTTCACGTGAAGCTTGGAGGGTAGTGACGGACTAATGCGAACTTGTACGATTGCATTAATGCCAACCGGTAAGAGATAACAGAGCTTCACATGGGTGTCATTTTGGTGCAGGCTTTCGGCAATGACCATTGAAAAATGAGAATATTAGCATTCATCACCCCTTATGGGGACTTCTATCATATGAAAGATAACCGGCAAGAGATAAGAGTGTGTGCTAGCTTGACAGAGATAGCCATTCAATAGTTCAATTGTATTTCACGTGAAGCTTGGAGGGTGGAACTTGTACGATTGCATTAATGCCAACCAAGGAGGGGTATTTTAATCCCATGTTTGAAACAAATTGAAGAGGATTACAATAAGAGGAGGGGTTTTCTAATTCTTTAGAAAAAAATCAGTTATCTCATTAGTAAAGTGGGGTGGTTTTATTAGGGAGGAAATTTTAGTTAAGGGGTTTATTAAATACCTCTTAAACACACACAATATCTACACTTTATTAGTAGTGCACCCCTCAAGCATCAAGCCTCTTTGTTTATACGCTTTGAAATGGCTCATAAAAGTTGACTGAAGGTACACTGTCTCGCTTCCTCTGGAACTCCCTCTACATCCTCCCTCTGCATCCCCTCTCCATCAGTGAGCTGAGAAAAGTCTACTTGGAGTCACCTATCAAAAATCATTCTGTAGGAGTGCTCAAATGAGCAACCTGCAAACTGTAGGTGTCAAACAGAGCAGTTGAGGACACATCAATGCACGCTCTCATTAATTCATTCACATGAACAGAAACGGAGTGCCTCTAACAATGTAACAAAGGTTACGTGTGCACTGAGCCTTAGATCCATTAGTTTGACTCGGAGGATCGGCTCCATGAAGATCGCTAATCATTGCATTGCATCATTAATGAAAATAAGTAAAGAAGCTTGAGATGTAAACTACGGAACTGTTTCCATGGCACGCGTGCATTCAGGTACGAGAAGCAGCAAATATTTGGTTCACCCAAAATATTTTCAAATGAGTGGTGGTGGCGTGTAGAGCATGTGGTGCGAGATTGAATCCAAGAACATTTGTAAGGCCTTGCTTTGATCTTGACATGGAGCCAATGGGATTGCTTGATAGATCCTTTTCCAAGCTCTAGCATTCAATGACGCTAGGAGTGTAGAGACTACATGAGAAGAAGAAGAGTGGAGAATTTGGTGTGCACACAAAGGATGAGGGAAAGAAATGAACGTGAAAATGACATGTGGGTTGCATTCATTTGAGAGTTCAAGTAGAGCGACTTTATTCGGTTACAACTGACGCTGGAAGGCGTAGAAATGTGCATAACATGTGATGTTTATTTTGAGTCCTAAGATAATTAATTTATGTGTCCCAAACATCGATTCCAGATGTGTGCTTAGTCTTCTACGGTCTGCGCAAGGCTTGCCTAATGGGGTCGGGTGCCAACACCTAGGGGATCGAGGCCATTCACTGTATCGCATCTAACTTTGATGATGCTCCACTGAACACCTGACACTGGGGCATCTCATCACATGTCTTCCAAGAAACACTCGTTCTCCGAATCTGAGGGGGGTCACTATGTATAAACCCTCTATATCACGTGCGTTCAAGGCCTATATTTAAAATCCCTTATCTGTAAATTTTTTCATTAATAAAATGTACCCCTTTTCTATACAAATCTGTAAATTTTTTCCAAAACTATTTTAAATAGTCCCTTATGTATATTTATTTCTGTAAATTTTAGAAATAAAAAATATCCTTCTGTTGAACTCACGTGATAGGGTTACATATGATGAGTGACCCCCCCGAGCTCCGAATTGGAGATGTATGCAACACTTCTTCCAATATACTTGGGTGATAATCGCCCCCTGTCTGCCACTAGACATGGTACAGTCCTAATTATTTTCCTTGATGGATGACATTTGGCATGCACAAGGTGCTCTTGGTCCTAGCACAGCAAAAGAACCTCATATATGTCACTACATTGACAAAACAAGGATTACTGCCTCGTCTAGTCCAATGATCTGGCAAGATTTACACCTGTCAGATGCGATACAGTGAATGGCCTCTTTCCCCTCAGCGTTGTCACCCGACCCCTTCCGGCAAGCCTTGCGGACCATAGAAGATAAAGCACATGTTTGGCATCGATGTTTGGGAACATAAATTATCAAGCCCTCTCACATTTAGCATGCTCTCAATTGCTCCACGAAATCCTTGTGGTCGATACCTTTTGTGAATCCTGTGTCTTAGGGAAGTAGCACCTCACTACATTTAGTGGTCTTGAAGGCACACATGCCACTCGACTCCTATAGTTGGTCCATTCTGCCCTGTGTGGACCGATGCAAAACCACTCATTGGGAGGTGCATTCTATCTCCGTATTTTTGTGGATGATTATAGTAGCTACACACATTTGTACTTCCTAAGCCAAAAAAGCAACACACTCACAAAATTCAAGGAGTTTCACAAAATTCAAGGAGTTTCACAAAACTCACACAACAGTTCAAACTTCTCATCAGTTGTTGCAAGTTCTGCGCACTGATGGCAGAGGCGAAAACATGTCAAATGCCTTTAGAGATTGGTGTGCACACAGAGGATGAGGGAAAGAAATGAATGTGAAAATGAAATGTGCATCCCATTGATTTGAGCGTTTAAGTAGTACGACTTCAGTCAATTACAACTCACGCTAGAAAAGCGTAGAGGCGCACATAACATGCAACGTTTATTTTGGCTCCTAAGCCAACTGTGATTTGGATCTATGGGATCACTTTTCATCGCAATTTTAGTTGTCTATTTAGACACTTTTCAATAATGCACACTTGAAGTTTCAAGTTGTATGTTTGGACTTCAAGGTTTTTGAATTGGAACTTGTAGAATTGGAGGTTTTTTTAAAGTTCATATTTTGTGAGATTTTTTTTAAAACTTTTAACTTTTGTGAAAATTCTGCAAAGTCTAGCTTTCATTTAAGGTTTTTGTATTGGTTGCTCAAAATGTTTTCAGTAAACACTGGTTGGAAGCACATCATGTGCATTGTGATTCGTGAACACTGAACAGCCGGCTTACACTTTAAAGAACAGACATGGTCTATGGGAAGGACACACACTCCGGATGGAGACAAGCAATTCTGCACACGTTGCACATGATGAAGTACTGAAATAAATACTCAAGTACACGTTGGACATGGTGAAAAACTGAAGTAAATATTGAAGGAAATCCTATGATACGGTGTGTAAGAAAGAAAATTGCCCATGCGTAGAACTCGTGTTCATGGTCGATGGGAACTTGGAAGGAGACAGGCAATACGGCCCGGTGAAGTACTTAAGACACCTAATGTTGCAGTTCCGTATTTGAGACAGGCAATACGGCCCGGTGAAGTACTTAAGACACCTAATGTTGCAGTTCCTAAAATACGGTGTGTAAATATTGCCGATGGGTAGAAGTGGAATACAGCACGTTGCGCATGGTGAAATGGCCTTTTAATACGTCTGTTGCAGTTCCTGCATAGTCGTCTTCTATAGCTCTTCCAAGTTCTAACCATGACCTTCGCCATGGTCTCTCGCCTGCTTTCCTTCCCCTTCATATTTTGTGAGATTTTTTTTTAAACTTTCAACTTTTGTGAAAATTCTGCAAAGTCTAGCTTTCATTTAAGGTTTTTGTGTTGGTTGCTCAAAATGGTTTTAGTAAACACTAGTTGGAAGTACATCAAATGCATTGTGATTCGTGACCACTGAACAGCCGCCTTAAACTTTAAAGAACAGACATGGTCGATGGGAAGGACATACGCTCCGGATGGAGCCAGGCAATTCTGCACACGTTGCACATGGTGAAGTGCTGAAATAAATACTCAAGTACACGTTGGACATGGTGAAGTACTGAAGTAAATATTGAAGGAAATCCTATGATACGGTGTGTAAGAAAGAAAATTGCCCATGCGTAGAACTCGTGTTCATGGTCGATGGGAACTTGGAAGGAGACAGGCAATACGCCCCGGTGAAGTACTTACGACACCTAATGTTGCAGTTCCTACAATACGGTGTGTAAATATTCCCGATGGGTAGAAGTGGAATACAGCACGTTGCTCATGGTGAAATGGCCTTTTAATACCTCTGTTGCAGTTCGTGCATAGTCGTCTTCTATAGCTCTTCCAAGTTCTAGCCATGACCTTCGCCATGGTCTCTCGCCTGCCTCAAGTTCCTTCCCCTTCAGCACCGGCTCTCAGCACTCTTCCCTCCCTTCACAGCTCCCCTTTCCTGATCAGCCTACCCTTCAGGAGACTTGCCACTAGCTGCGTCCCCTTAAGCTCTCCCCATTCTCCACGTACATCAGTCATCTACTCCGCACTGGACAAGCCGAAGACCTCCAGAACAGATCAGAAAAAATCAGCAGTGACGCAGAACTCCCAAGCGAGCATTGCTCCATCGGTTGAGACCGCCAAGGAGGTAGAGGTGGCCACAGGCGAGACTCCGAACCGGGAGCAATCGGATATTCAGAACCAATTATCCAAAATATGGAGAGAGATTCAAGGGGATAACAACTGGAAAGAACTATTGGATCCCCTAGATCCAATCCTTCGCTCAGAGGTCATCCGATATGGAGAATTTGCGCAGGTCTGTTATGACGCATTTGATTTTGACAAGCATTCCAAATATTGTGGCAGTTGTAAATACAATCGAACGAGGCTGTTCCAGATGACCGACCATGGAGAATGCGGCTATACGGCCGAGAAATATCTCCATGCTACGTCGTCCATCCAACTGCCCACTTTCTTCCGCAGGTCAGACTCAGAACAGGATCGTTGGAGCAATGACTCTAACTGGATTGGCTATGTTGCGGTTGCCACGGACGAGAAAGAGATTAAAAGGCTTGGCCGGCGGGATATCCTGGTGGCATGGAGGGGCACGGTTACAAGCACGGAATGGATGTGTGATGCAACGGACATCCTTACACCTGCAGGTCTAGAAACCGCAGGACAAGGGGTCGAGGTCGAGAGGGGATTTCTTAGCCTCTATGTTTCTAGCAAGGCAACTTCACGATACAACAAGATTAGTGCCAGGGAGCAGCTCAAATCGGAGATCAGCAGGCTGCTGAAGAAATACGAAGGCGAGCAGCTGAGCATTACAGTGACGGGCCACAGTTTGGGGGCTGCTTTGGCCGTCCTGAGCGCCTACGATATTGCAGCAGGATATTCGAACGTTGGTCACGGAAAAGCTGTACCGATCACGGTGTTTTCCTTCGCCGGTCCTCGAGTTGGCAATAAAGCGTTCCAGAGAAGGATAGAGGAGCTCGGAGTGAAGGTTCTCCGATTAGTTAACATCCACGACAAGGTTCCGCAAGTTCCAGGACTCATCTTCAACGAACAAACGCAATGGGGCTGGTTCAATTTTGTGGTTGAAGCGCTACCTTGGGCTTACTATCATGTGGGCGTTGGGCTGAAAGTGGACACGGACAGCTCTCCCCACCTGAAACAACCTGGGGATATACCAAACTTCCATAACCTTGAGGCATACCTGCATGTGGTAGATGGGTTCCAAGGTGAAGGAAAAGAGTTCACGTCGACTTTTGGGAGAGATCCTGTGCTTGTGAACAAATCTTCTGATTTTTTGAGGCCCGATTACTATGTACCACCGAGTTGGTTGCAAGAGAGGAACAAAGGCCTCGTTAAGGACGAGAAGGGATACTGGAGGGTAGTTGAGAGAGGTAGGGTAGACCTGCCTCAACACTATGATAAACATCCTATTGAGGATACCACCTAAGAGTTGGTCATTATCGAACCCCAAAATTAGAATGTTCACATAAGTAGAAAATGTTAAGTGATCGTACAATATACAATAAGGGAGTTCGTACCTTTTTTAGTGTAGAACTAGGAGGGTGGCATATGGGGAATAAGCTCTATTTGGGTGAATTTGAGAAATATAGAAATCTTCTTTTTAAAAATGTGACTTAACTTGGTTGCCCGTATTTCACATGTCTTGATCTTGGTGGATTTGTCATGGATGTCAAGTATTTTAAAGCATGTTTATGTAGGGCTTTTACATCTTATGGCTCTTAATATTGCAACGCATTCTGAGTACATGTTCTTATTAACTATGCATCATGATATTTGTGATCCAATTTGGTTTCAATGATGGCAAGGTTTGTATCACACCTACCTTAAGTGTTTGCTCAAGGAGCTCGCATGAAAAGTTCAAGTTATTAATAGTGACCTTTCTTGGATACATGGGTATGATTCTATGCATTAATTATAGTCATTCTTCTAATTTAAGAAAAAAAACGTTTGAAGGGTGAGGAAGACCTACTATGTGTAAGATGATAACAAGAGAGAGGATGTCAATGGAATCTATAAACGATGAATATAACAATATGAAGTACAAAGATGTTGAGCGACAGTAGAAGAATAAAGCTAAAATTGATCATTAATCTAGGATGCGCGTATAGAATGCATCCTAATGATTTATACAATGTGAGGTCTCAATGGTATGCATACTATAAGTGTGGTGGCATCGGGTACTTATACGTATATATATCTCAAGCTATAAACCCTATATATCACGTACATTCAAGGCCTATATATAAAATGCTTTGTATGCGAATTTTTCATCATTAATAAAATGTACCCTTTTCATATACATTCTATACTTTTTTCCCAAAATCCTTTTTATGGCACCCTTTTGTAAGCAAAAATGTGAGAAAATGAAATTAAATATGTCCTTCTATTGAACTCGCGTGATAGTCACACATATTATTGAGTGAATCCCCCGAGATCTGTATAGGGATTTTCCTCTTTTGATAATATAAACAATTTAAAAAACTTTGTGGACATATGGTGGAAAATGGCATTGTGAATTTAACTAATGCATCACTAAATTTAAAGTTGAGATCTTTGTCATTGGAATCTTTGTGTACATATGGTATAGTGAATTTAATTAATGAGTCACTAAAACTAATGATGATATCTTTGCCTTTGGAATCTGTGTGTACATATAATATCATCAATTTAACTACTATGTCTCTAGAATTGATCACGGTATCTTCATCATTTAAGACATATTGTTACATGGCCTCAGGCATGGCATAGCATCGCTTAAGAAGATGAAGAGAGACGCACAAATGGGAAAGGAAAGAGAGAGGGAGAGAGAGAGAGAGAGAGAGAGAGAGAGAGAGAGAGAGAGAGAGAGTAAGTGAGCATTAGGTTACCTGAGTTTAGAGGGTTACATTAATTCAGTTGGTTACTAGTTTAGTATCATTTTGATACTGGCTATCAAGATGGTATTGCGTGTCAGATGTGAACATTGCTACCCATTTCTTCAACTCAAACCCTTGAATGGATTTTGCCAATTTCGTATGTTGTCATGTGCCTTACAAATACCAAGTTGCTACTCTTCCAATGGGCTAGGAAGAGAAGAGTGGCAAAGTGAGGATCTTCTATCCTTAGTGTAGGCTTTAAAGCAGTTGAGCATCTTAAAACGTGTCTAGAAGCATGTCTTATACAACAAGACAAGCACCCACAGACATGCACACAGACGCGTTTATTGAACTTAAAAAAAAACTTATGGGCGCATCTATTTGCGCATCTATTTCCACGTCTAGAGACCCGTGTCTAACAGCGTGTCTATATAGCAGACGGATGCGCATATAGACGCACATCTAGATGCGTAAATAGATGCTTTGCTAAAAAATTTAAAAACAGACAGACGCATCGTTAAACGCGTGTATAGACGCGTTTATAAATAGTCTTATAGACGTGCAAATAAACACTTCTCGAACTGACAGACGCATATATAGATGCATTTATAGATGCACTGATAGACGCGCTATATAATATATTTTCTTAAATTTATAGAATGCTGTGTATGTTGTGTATGCTATATAGTTACAAGAATCCCATTTCCACATTGTGTAATTCAATTCTTATAGCCAACCGCATTTTAATTACAATTCCAAATAAAACATTACAACTCCAAAACGCAATAAAATTAAAAGCTCAAAAAGTGCTTGTATGTACATATAGCACGAAGCTAAGCCACATCATGTGGCTTCAAGTACAAAAAATAAGAGGAGTGTATATACAAGAGGCACTTCAAAGCCAAGCCAGTGGCTTTAAGTACAAAAAAGAGTAGCTAGCACTACTTCTACAACTAATCCTTGCTCCCTTCCACGCTCCCTTCTGCGCTCCCTTTTGCGCTCCCTCCTTTGCCTCCTTCCTCGTCTTCTTGTGCAGGGACCTGTAAATAAGGGACAACATATATCAATGTAAGAAAAATCAAATCTTTACTTATAATATTGACATTATTTAATTACTTTCAAATACCTCGGGGGCCGCTCCAGTAGCCTGGATATACTGCTCCTCAATAATCAACCCATCATGATAGAAGTGCTTCCATGTATCTCCTTTGCGATGGTGGCGGTGGTAGGCTGTCTCGACAGGAGTAGGGTATCTGCCCACGATATCAAGCTGCAAAGCGACACAATTTGCGGAGGGGTTAGTACAAAGAAACAACCTCCTAATAAACTACATAAGCAATATAATTTGAGATCGATACTTACAAATTGGGCCTCCCATGAATCAACACCCCCTGGTCCAAAATGCACGCTTCCATATTGCTCCATCTGGATCCTTCGTGCCTCCACGTGCTGCAGACTGGGGTCCTCCATCACTGACTTCATTGCTTTCTTCCACTCACGCTTGTGAGCGGTGTGGGGCGGGCCCCTTGGTGGTTGACCTCCCTCGAGCCTGGCAAGCTCTGCTAGTGCCTGCCTCTTAAGCGAAGATTTTTTATTGCCAAGTATGGTAACAATCTTTGACTTGGCCCATTTATCTCTGAACTGATTATTGGGGGGGTTAGGATACCTAGAGCGAACAGCAGCAAGGGTCTCATCAGCCAACCTCTTTGGCTGGTCTTTGTAGTGGATGAAGCAATCTCTGTAATTGTTAGCAATTACAGAGCGCATGAAGGCCATGATGTCCTTCCCCCGTGCATCCATCAAGATGCCTCTTGTCTGAGTGATGTCGTAGAATATCGTACCATCACCCGGAGGCACGTGTAAATCATCTGAATCATCATCGTTCCCACCACCACCCCTCCCAAAGCACTGTGCCATGATGGTGCCATGCATCCCCCATCGCTCTCCCTGCTACTACACTTGCTACCGTGTCGTATCGAGCTAGTACGTTGGCCACTCGTAGCTGGAGACTGCACGGGACTACGTGGACCACTCGTAGCTGAAGAACCGAGTCTCGACTGCACAGGTGTATGCCGATGGCTCTACGAGACAGAAGGACCTCCTGACGGCATGGGGAAAGGGGCATAAGACGACATGGCAGAAGGGGCATAAGACGGCATGGGGGAAGGGGCACAAGATGGCATGGGAGATGGGCCCGCGCTGTGTAGCCGACTGGGCTGTGCTGACTCCGCTGGGGTAATCTCAGCTGGTGTGGGATGGTTTGGAGTCTGTAGTGCCGACTCCTTGGGGGTGTTTAGAGTACTTGTCATATACTCGTATAACTCACCAGGACTAGGAGGGTGCCCTAAAAGGTTATATAAGTCCCTAAAAATAGACTCCCAGAGATCAGGTGAGCCCGAAGAGCTTCCTAGCCACATGATGAACTAGAAAAGAGAAAAAAAGACGATTACTGATGAGCTGAGAAGAAAGGGGAAGGGAAGAAAAGATTACCGTCGGAGTGCATCTATAGACGCGTCTAAGAAGCGCGTCTATTTTTGCGTATAACAGCGCGTCTATAGATGCGGTTGTCTGTGTCTACAAACAAGCTAGATGCGCGTCTTTACGTGCTTGTACACGCAATTTTAGACGTGCTCTGAGACGCGCCTATAGACGCGCTCCGAAAGATGGACTTTTCTAAAAAGTAGAAAAGGACATGCGCTCGACACAAAAACGTAACACTGATACCAAAATCATGCATTTCTTGGATACGAGAAAGTACAAATCCAAAGAGAGCAAACTTCCAAAAAAGATCAACTGTAAAAAGACTTACCTTGGATAGAGGTATGGAAGGTTCTTCTCCTTTTTCAAAGTTGCTTCTCTTCCTTGTTCACCCTCTTCTCCTTTAAGCTTGGAAGTAAGTGTGGGTGCCTTCCTCTTAAGTGTAAGCTTGGAAGTAAGTGTGAGTGCCTTCCTCTTAAGCGTCGAAACTGTGGATCTACTAATAGCAAAGCAAGCAAGCCGCGCGAAGTATAAGTAATGTGAAGAAAAGCAAAGCGAGCGCTTGTGAGATCTATTTGTCTTTGAGTCCTCAGGGAGGGATGATAGCATGGAGCATGACCATCTTTTTATTGCATCATGAACACCAGTGTTTTTGGGGTACACATTCTCTATTTATGTGCCTCCCTTGAGTTACTAAACTTGTAGACCATTTATGGATGGGGCAATGCAAGTCTGAATGAATTACTCAAGTAAGCTTTCTGTTTTGCAAACATGGTGAATTATGCTAATGGATCAACTGGAATACTTTTTCTCCTTTATAATCTTAACGTGCAGGCTATTGTCTACCATGCTTCCAAGGGAGAATAAATTAACGACCTTAAGAGACATGGCGATGCTCTATGTGACATCTCTTGGAGGGTTGGATTATAAGTGCATCCATGCATGCGTCAATGCTTGCATTCTATTTTGTGGAGCACATAAGGAGACTCGAGAGTGTGGTACTTGTGGTGAGGTAAGATATAGAGCAGATCTCAAAACTTTAGATGTGCCTCGTACGGTTTTGTGACATTTTTCCATAACCTCTTACACCCAACATATGTTCAAGTGCAAATCCATTGTGGTTGGTTGGTTGGTACAAGAATCAATTGTATATATTTTTGAGTTTCTTGTCTATCTGGATAGCTCTCTCCGATACCTATGGAGAGATGAAGAAGACCTAAGGATGACCTCTATTGTGCCTCAAGGGAAAGGACGGAGCAAGGTAACGCACAGGGAGTTGCTTAATAATCTAAACCTCTATTGCATGCTTGATAGTGATGTGATGAGAAGATGGGTGACAAGATATGAGGATGTAAAGGCAAGAAGACAAGGAGACATGGCCCTCTTTTGTACACACCATGGATCTCATGTGCCATACCCTTAGCATATAACAACACTTCCAAAGGATATTCATGTCAATTGGCTACTTAACAAAATGAAGAGAGCAGAGAGAAATAAGGGGTTGCATATCACAATGGAAAAATGGGAGTATGCTAGAGGATGCATGCAAAAGGTTGGTATATAGAATGTTTTGAATAAGTTAGGAGCTTTCAACAATTTAGATTACTTATTCTTGATTGATTTTGTCTTGGTGTAGTGTACTATGTTCAATGCTATATGGTGTGACAGAAAGTATTTTCGGACACAACGGATTGATGATAAGAGAAATACACAAGATTGCGGCGCCATTGCTAGCTTGAGGGAGTCAATGGAGCCATGGATGATTATTGTGGCATAATCCAATATATTATTAAGCTTGACTTTCGACGTTTCTTTGTATATGTTTTGGATGTCAAGTGGTTTAAGGACATGGTGGAAAGAGGCCCTAATGCAACAATCAAATGCCATGCAAGTGTCTTTGTAACTATTGTCTCCACAAAGTCTTGGCAAAGCAAGGAGGATACACTAGTACTTCCGCAACAATGTGAACAAGTACTCTACACATATATATAAATGCTCACTTATATATATTTGATACCTTCAACGCAAGGAAATAAACATGTTTGTATTTGTGTTTGAATAGGTTTTCTATCAACCAATGGTGGATAATAATAGGTGGTGCATGTCATACCTATTATGCCATGTTTCAAAGTGATGTATAGTACATTTACTAATATGGAGCATATGGAGGATAATCATGGCCATGGAGGTGATGATGATCGTGATATGAGAGAGGAGGATTATCATGAGATAGGAGATACATATATTTAGGCCATTATCCATGAGGACGAGCCTACCATTGGTGATGCTGATTTCGATGAGCATAGTAGCATAAGTAGTAATCGGATGAATGTATCTATAGATCTCCACCTTGGTTTGGATATTGAAGTAGATAGTTTGCCAAGGGTTGATTTCATTGAGGATGAGATCGAACTATAGCCCATCATTGTATCATTTAAATTTCTTACATATTGGAAAAACTATTTTATATATTGTCTCGTTCTCCTCACCTCATTTAATTTTTGTATATGTGCATTTGGCAAAAAACATATTAATGGTATGTGACACGTGCATAGCATTGATATTTTTATTACATTAGGTGCTTTGTTAATCATGGGCAATGTTTGGCAAGCCATGATGCACATTTATCGACCTACAATAAAATTTTAAACTTTGTTGAGCATTTATCAACACGTTTAAATGCGCATCTATTATACAGTGCAGATGCACTATTAAATGCATGTAATATCGCAATTTTAGACGCTTGTGTAACCGCACTAATAGACGTGCCCATAATTTCATTAACTCTATCAGCACTTATGGATGTGCTCGCCATTTTTTGTGTCTATCGAGCGAGTCTACATATGCATTGTGTTGTTGTGTAGTGCATAAGTCCAAGATCTTTCATGTTGAACTCTGCAATTAAGTCTTGTTTCAACTTCTTGATGAAGGTATCATTACTTCTAGTTACAGGGTCAACATTAGCTTGGGTGTAGCCAATTGTGGAACTATTTTCGGAACCATTTTGGGGCCGTGACGTGATGCGCTTCTGGGTGAATATTTGAATTTTTCACGGACCCGCGCTCTCGCCAAAAAAATTTTCGACATCATGAAGGCACATTGGCGTAATAATGAGATGAAATCTATTTGTTCAGAACACCGCATAGCTCGACACATGGCATCTTTGCACTGCTTCATCCAGCATAGTCTCTAGCCTACACTGCCTGATTACTTATTATCGTGCATCCTTTTGATGCAGCTTCGCCACCTATCACTGGGCATGCACCCATGCAGATCATTAAAATTGAAGGTTGGCTTGGAGAGACCACCGCGCTGGTTCTTGTCGTAATAATTGAATGCAATCTATCATTTTGAACACCGCCGCAGTGTAGTCTCTAGTTTGACCACCTGTCATGATGTAGCCTTTTGTTGCTTCTTTGCCCGCAGGCCCATGCAAATCATAGGTTGACTTAGAGATACCACCACGCTCATTTTGGCGTAATAATGAGACACAAGCTATCATTCTGAGCATCACCTCAGCGTCGTCTCTGGCATGACCACCTGTCATCGCCCAAAATTCAAGGTTGTCTTGGACAAACCACCGCACTAGTCCTTGGAGTTATAGCTCCGGTACCTATTTTTACGTATTACGAGAGGAGATCTATGAAAGCCACTACGTTGGTTCTTGGAGTTATAAATTTGTGTGCTATGATGCCAAAAATTGATATTTTTAATTTGACATTGGTATTGTTTTTCTCTATGTTTGATAAGAGGTTGAGTATCAAGTGATAGCCTAGCGGCTCTCACTTATTTCTATTTCTAAGATATTGTATGGGATTGAGAGGATGAGTGGAATGGATCATTGTAAATACCATAGGTATGAATTATAAATACCTTGGTATGGGGTGAGAGTTATTTGTGTATGGGATATTATGGGGTTTTTAGAAAATAGGAAGAGTGAGTCATATAAAGAGGTGGGCTCATGTCCATGTGTTCCAATAATATAAGAGCAATCACATGCCAAGTGTGTGGAAGGCATGTGGAGGAGTGTGGAGTGAAGAGGAATCCTTCTAGAACTCCTATGTGGAATAAGGAGGATGTGGACATATGGAAAAGAGAGGGTCCCTATGGGCTCCATGTGGGGAGACTCTTGACTTTCTCAATATATTTAAGAGTCTTGAGCATCTTTTGATGGGACACATGGCAAGAGTAGCTAAAAAGGACATGGATGGTGACGTACAGGCTTATGTGATTGATGGGAAAAAGAATCTATAGGCAGCAATTGTAAATGGGTGAAGGAGGGTGACAAAATCTCTATAAAAGGAGCCCTCCTCTCCCTTGTTCAACATCTCTTCCACCATTAGGCCTCATGTTGCTGTAGCTCTAATCTCCTCAAGCCTCTTCCATGAGCCTTCTCTCCCTCTTGTAGATATTCTCTTATGTAGACTCTTGAGTCCATCTCTCTCTAGTTTATTCTCTCTCTATGAGTAGTCTTGGAGCTTCCGCTCCCTCTTGTATGTATGAAACCTCTTCTTCTCCCTGCTATTCACAGGTTCGACCAATCTCTTTTGTGGAGCACAAGATTGAGTTGAAGCCAAAAAGCAAGCCAATTGTGCAACGCTTAAGGCGATTGGAGGTGATCCAAGCTAAGGCACTAAAGAAAGAGGTAACACAACTACTTGAGGTGGGATTCATCTTTCCTGTTGATGATTCAGAATGGATATCTCATGTAGTTGTCACACCAAAGAAAGGAAATAAGTGGTGGGTTTGTGTGGACTTTCGTCCTTTGAATGCATGCACTAAGAGGGATCATTTTCCTTTGCCATTCCAAGATGAAATACTAGACCAAGTAGCAGGGCATGAGATGTATTCTATATGTGATGGGTATTCTGGGTACTTTCAAATTCGTATTCGGGAGGAAGATCAAAAGAAAACATCATTTGTCGCACCTTGGGTAGTTTTTGCTTACAAAGTGATGCCTTTTGGGTTGACCAATGCACCAACTACATTTCAAAGGTTCATGAGTCAAGGGATCGAGCCTTACTTGGGAAAGTTCATAAGGGTGTTTTTGGATGATTTTTGCATTTATTCTCGGCACATAGATCACATGGAGAAGTTAAAGATGGCCTTAGCTAGGATTGATGAAGCAAAAGGGTGTCTAAATCCTAGCAAGAGTCATTTGGCTCAAACAAAAGTAGTCTTGTTGGGGCATATTGTGTCTGAAGAAGGCCTGCAAATGGATCCTAACAAGGTTCAAGCAATCATGGCATTGCTAAGTCCTAAGAGTGTCACTGGTGTTCGCAGAATTCTAGAAAAGAGCAAGTATTATCAATGCTTTTGTGATGATTTCATAGAGATAGTGCATCCCATGAACTTGTTGACAAGAAAAGGAGTTTCTTTCCAATGGGGTATGGAGCAACAAGAGTCTTTTCAGAAACTTAAGGAGGCCATGAGTAAGGGCCCAATATTGAAGCCCCTTGATTAGTCTCAAGACTTTTATGTAAATCCAAGTGTATCTTTGCATTCAATTGGTGCTATATTGCTACAAAAGGAGAGGTAGGTAGAATGCAACCCATCTATTATGCCAGTGACAACTTACAGAGGTGGAAACAAGGTATGAAGAAATGGAGTAGCAAGCTCTCTCTTTGGTGTTTTCAGTCAGAAAGTTTCGCTCCTATTTATTACCTCGACCATTTCTCTTCCTTTCCTCTTAGTCTGTGTTAGCATATCTAGTTCACAAGCTTAATCCTGGGTGGAGATTTGCAAAATGGTTGTCAGAGCTTCAAGAGTTCTCTTTCTCTTTTGTCACTTATTTCTATTTTCTAAGATATTGTATGGGATTGAGAGGATGAGTGGAATGGATCATTGTAAATACCATAGGTATGAATTATAAATACCTTGGTATGGGGTGAGAGTTATTTGTGTCTGGGATATTATGGGGTTTTTAGAAAATAGGAAGAGTGAGTCATATAAAGAGGTGGTCTCATGTCCATGTGTTCCAATAATATAAGAGCAATCACATGCCAAGCATGTGGAAGGCATGTGGAGGAGTGTGGAGTCAAGAGGAATCCTTCTAGAATTCCTATGTGGAATAAGGAGGATGTGGACATATGGAAAAGAGAGGGTCCCTATGGGCTCCATGTGGGGAGACTCTTGACTTTCTCAATATTTTAAGAGTCCTGAGCATCTTTTGATGGGACACATGGCAAGAGTAGCAAAAAAGGACATGGATGGTGACATACGGGCTTATGTAATTGATGGGGAAAAGAATCTACAGGCAGCAATTGTAAATGGGTGAAGGAGGGTGACAAAATCTCTATAAAAGGAGCCCTCCTCTCCCTTGTTCATCATATCTTCCACCAATAGGCCTCATGTTGCTATAGCTCTAGTCTCCGCAAGCCTCTTCCATGAGCCTTCTCTCCCTCTTGTAGATATTCTCTTATGTAGACTCTTGAGTCCATCTCTCTCTATCTTATTCTCTCTCTATGAGTAGTCTTGGAGCTTCCGCTCCCTCTCGTATGTATGAAACCTCTTCTTCTCCCTTGTGTTTGTAGTATTTTGAGTGTATTTGAGTGGATTCTTACTCTCATGGCAATGAAAGTCACTTTTTATCATTTTCCTTGAGTCTCCATTCCTATGTTCTTTTCTCTCTCTATTCAAGTCTCTAAAGTAGTTCTTGTTCGGCCGCTCACAGTGCACACATGGTCCATCTGTTTCCCAAGCCAACATGCAAGCTTCTTCCTCTCTTTAAGGCAAATTTTAGGGGTATTGGATCGTTGATAATTGTGGAGCCTTGAGGGAGTAGTTTGCTTAGGCGAAATCTGCATGGGCAGATGGTAGTTAATATAGCAGTTAGACCCCCTGTCAGTATTTGGCCTATAAGTTTCTCCTCGGTGGTTGGATTTCAATGAAACTTATATCAACGCGCAGCTCTCTTTAAGGTCTCCCTTCCATGTAATTAGTTTTTTGCATCAGGTCCAAGACAAGAAGTTATGAGTCTTTGTGTATGACTATTTATTTCTATGGCAGTTTTTAACCCCTTTCAGTAAACTGTCCATATCTCTTCAACTGGTCATCTATTTTCAACGAAACTTATATCAGTACGAACCTCACTTCCACGCACATCCCTATATGTACTTTAATTTTTTATATTAGTTTTTTGGTGGAAGTTATAGACCTCTATGTTTTCTAGCAGTTTGTAGAATGATTTTGAGCCATTTCTAGAGGCTTCTGTGAAGGAGGTGCCATGTTTCCCTAAAATTTACCCATCCAACCAAATAAGCCCTTTCAAGCCCCTAGATATATATCAGTTCATGTCATGTTGAGCCGAAAGATCTTCTTCCAACAATGCATCGCTCTTCTCTTTGGCACCGATCGGCTTGGTGAGATAATGGCCTCTACGGAACCTTTTCTTCTCCCAATGCTAGACTACAATGTCACTTGGGATGTTACCATATTCATTCTCCTCTAAGGGAAGCAAGGAGAAAGATATGTTGTGGTTTTCTTTGCATGAAAATATTTTCTTCATCTCTCTTTGCAAGTGATAAGGGTCTCTATTATTAAGATTGGGAAGAGCACGACGCTAAGAGGTGCGTGAAGTTTCATTACCCCCAACTTCATTTCACAGTACCAAGGAAAATGTATTCTGTTGTGCAACCAACCAAAATGCAAGTGAAGATATGGCCCTTGAGGAGTCCCCTTTAGGGGCAAGGACCATATCTACATGCATTATACAATATCCAAGATGCCACTGGACAAAAATGGCATGTCGATATGGCCCTTGCCCCTAAAGGGGACCCCTCAAGGGCCATATCGTCAATTGCATTTTCTGAAAGTTCAATTATATTTTTCTAGATGTATCTTCATGCAACCACAACGGTGGGGTCATTGGAGCTTTTTTAGTGCTATTTTGGTCATAAACCAAGGAAATTGTAGTCCTTCTTTCCTAGTATTTTAGTCCTTGTTGCAGTAAATATGAATGATGGCAAAAGTACAATTTATCGATTGAAAATTGAGCAAAAGATATTACAATGTACATTTACGTTCAATAACAGGTTATATAAAAATTATCAACATATACCGAGAAAATTTGAATAGAGGATTTAAGATTTTTAAAAACTCAGCCATTGCTGAGAGCCTTAAACAAAAGATTACAGGTAGCGGCCATAACCATTCAAATACAAATATAAAAGTTAACAACAGTGCACACTGAGAGCCTCAATTTGAACAAAAATAGATTACATAAATGCCTTAGAGACCAAAACATTACATCCTGTGAGCCAAAAGGTCGTTGAGCTCACCCAAAAGATTACATCCAGCCATTGCTGAGAGCCTCATTTGAGCAAGAGGGAATTTGTACAACTAAGTTTTCTGCTAGTCTAGCTTGTTGCATTAAAAATTTTTAGGGACCCAAAGGAGGATATGATGGAGAGGCCGAAGACCATGCACATTGCGAGGACTCAGATTATGGCCCCCCCAGCAAGTAGAGAGTACTCTGCTATGAAATTATTGAGGGCTTTATGGACATCTAAGGGAACCCATATAGCCCAACCATAAAGAGTCCCTCTGGGAGCTTGTTATCCAAGGTGATTACATTTAGATGTGTGGGGAGTCAGCTGTGGGAATGAAGGGTCTCCACTAGTGCGAGCATTTCTATTCCATGTGAGTGCAACACAATCACCTTATATGAGAAGATAGATATTATTGGGATCACAGAGCATCGAGGGAGGCAGGAACTAGGCATACTGAAGATGAGTGGGTGAGCAGAAGATGAGCAGGGGAGAAGATGCAGTGATGAGAGTTGGAGGAGGGAGCATGGAGCAAAGTAGAGCAGGGGCGAAAAGAGATAGAGGATAGAGGAGGGGTGTGGAGCAACATAGCAGAGCATGGGTGGATCAAAGCAACGTAGGAAAATGCCAAATGCCACGAATCTTATATATATTATAAAGTTCTAGCCACCGTGGTGGCTAAATCCTGGGGTTGCATCCATATTAATTGTAGGCCACTGCGGTGGAATCCCCTAGATAGGCTACTAATCATGAAGAAGATGCCATGTGGTGCCACTCCCATGGCTGGTAATTAACTTAGCCACGACAGACGTGGCTGATGAGAGCCACCACCTCTAGACAGTGATTCTCATTACCATTCTAATCGTTCATTACCATGCACTCTAGTTCTCTATTGAGCATGTGAGCCCGGTGACTGGTAATTTTTACTGCACTCGTACTGATCATGCATGCTAAAGCGTGGTGGTGGGTGAGTGGTGGCACGGTGGAATCATAGCCACAATAGACGTGGCTGATGACAGCCACCACCATCGGGCAGTAATTCCCACAAAAGTAGATCATGAAGCCTAATCACCTCTAATTCCTCATTACCATAATTTACTGCACTTGTAGTAATCATGCATGCAAACTTGGTGGTGGTAACTGGAAGCTGAGTAATTGTGGGCCACTGCGGTGGCTGGTAATTAACTGATAGCCCTGGTAATTAACTGATAGCCCGGTGGCCGCCACCATAAACATGGTTGAGAATCTTAGATACCACCACCTCTAATCATTCATTACCATGCAAGTCAGTACAACTACCACCATGGTGGCTCTCACCTTGATAGTAGTCGGGCTACAACCACTGTGGTGGCTCTCACTTTGACAGTGTAGTTAGCTATTCCATTCCCTTAACTGGTGCTCTTGTCAACTCTTTTTTACTCTTTGAATGCTCCTCAATTTCATTCTGCAACTGCTGCTCCAATTTTGCACGAATGGCTATCTCCTCCATCTTGGCCCCCTTTTCTTGTAGGTACATCATTTTATACGTTTCCGCAAATGCAGACTGCGCTGAAATATAACCAAGAAGTCCATTTTGTCCATCGCCGGCAAACCTCAGTAATGTGGTGGGATTGACAAATGGAGGTGTAGAGTTTTTTACTTGACATTTTGGATATATGCTTCCATCGCACCATAAGTCAATATGTTGAAGCCCTTCTCTTCTCATATTTTCCCGCTGTTGAGCATTCAGCACCGTATCCTTTCGTCTTTTTTGTGCTGAAGCATATTGTTCTTCCAAGTCGATGTGAAGATGGTCGCTTAATCTTCTATCCCTCTTCACCATTTCTTTCTTCCTTGCACTCTTCCTGCAACTTCTATCCCCTCTTGTAATGGACCTTGCAAAGTCTAGGAGCTCCTCACACAATCTTTCCTCCCCCTCTGCAGCACAGTTCTAGAGCCCCTCCTCCCCTAATCTTGAAATCGTGACGTATGGGAGCTCCTCTCTCGCTATTCAAAAGCCCAATTTGGATGCTCTCCAAAACTTCACTAGGATGGTACAGGAGGTGAACGTGAAGGAGGGGCATCTAGTCTGTCAAGGTCACAAGATTACCATCAATGAAAGCATGATTGAAAAGGCTCGAGGAATTTCTAGAGGCAGTATGCAAGCACACTTTTTGGAGAAGTAGTGGAAGAGAGGATATTCTAGATGTATACCCCAATGCTCAGATTAGTAAAGATGGTGGAGTCAAGATTTTGAGCTTGCCAACATACCTCCAAGATGTACTGAAGAAGACAATTCACTTCTTTCTTGATACGAGAGACCCCTGCAAGTTCTAGCAGGTTCAAGAAGTAGTAGAGCAATTGAAAGGATGTGATGTATCTTTCTCAAGGGTGATCTCCAAAAGTGTGTTAACCAACCTGAAGAATTGCATGGATGGCAAATCCCAATTGTCATCTCAGTCCACTAGAGTTGCAATCCACCTGATGGCATCCACCCTCAAAGGGATTTTTAAGCAATACAAGAAGGAGATGTCTCAGAATGTGACTTTTCTACAAGAGAAAGCCACCGATGCAGCAAAGGCAGCGCACCTTGAGAAAAGTCTCAGGGTAGGTGTAGAAGCCAAGGTAGAGGAGGCACAAGCAAGGGCCTTGCAAGCACAAGAGCAAGCTGAGGCCGCCACAAAATTGGTTGACATGGAAAGGCATAGAAGAGAAGAAGCATAGAAGCGCATGAAGGGGCTCCAAGATAGGCTCGAAGAAGTGAGAAATGATAGGGACATGGTGGAGGCTTTGCAACATGCAGAACTCATTGAACATTGAAAACAACCAGGTGATGGAGGAGCTAAAAAGGGAGAATGCAAAAACCAGAAAGGTGATGTAGGAACTATGAGAGAGCTTCGAGGCCAGGAAGGATGGCGGGCAAAGAGCAGTCGGGGTGGAGAAGACAATGAGGCAACTCCCCAGGCTAGGAAGATGCAGAGAGTAGCCACCACAATGGAGCAAGTTCCAGCCACTGCGGTGGAGAAATTTGCAGTAGCCGCAATGAGGGTTGTTTTTTTGAAACACTATTGGAAGTCCAAAGAGAAAGCTACAATACCCTACAAGAAGATCAGGATAGATGTTTACACAAGCTTGCCGTGGCTTTCGACAGTTATGAAAAGTAGTCCATCGCCCTGTGAGATTTCCAAACTAGAGTGGAAGTCTTGGAAACCAGCCATGAAGACGTTTTTAAGGAATTTACGAAAGTTCAACAGATGGTGAGGGATTCTGATGAAGTTGTTGCATAGAGTGAGGAAAAATTGGAGGAGATGAAGGAGAACATCCACAGCCTTAGGATGAGGGAGGAAGGAATCAAGAAGCAACTTCGTCTCATGTACAGAGTTAAATTGGATGCCTATCCTGCTATGCAGTAGGGTCTAAAATGCATGGTCTGCCATACCCCCATCATAGATGACTTTTGTATCCAATGGCCTGCATGCTACCACCTGGTGCACCTTTTTTGCTTTGGAGTGTGGGTGAATACAAAATTTCTATGTAGAGAATGCCATTTGCCATTGCCCAGGTCATGGACATGTCAAATGTGCCTGCCTACTATAGCTATATATATGACAAGAAAGTAGATGCTGCATCTTAATTTGCCATTTGAGCAAAAGATCTTAAAGACAAGGAGCTCAAAATGAAGAAGTCCCTGACTGCGAGAAAAAGGAGCCTGAAGGGAGGAACAAACCACCTTCCGAAAAGGAGCAAAAAGGACCGAGCCTGCAACCAGGAAGCTCCAATCAAGGAAAGAGGAAGCGGCATGAAGGGAAGGAGTCTTTGAGATTCTAATCTATGCAATCTGTGTGTATTGAATTGTTAATCTTCTCTAGAGTTTACTTGATCAGCTAAGTCACTAGATACTATCCTTTGATCCATGCCAGCTTGTGAGTCATCAAGCAGATTGGCATCAGGCATGGAAGAATCAAGCAAATGACTATACGTGATATGCACAAGAATTGTTATCTGCTTGTTGTACCAGTGAGCACTTTGTATCTCATATTGTTCTTGAAAAGAATAATTTTTTGCAAACTGTATGACATATACAATAGTGTCATGGGAAAATTGGCAAGGCATGTCCTGAACTGCTTATCTTGCCAGCTGGCCGTGAAATTGTGAAGCACATATTTTGGTATGGATTGAACCACGTGACCTACAAGCTCCCTTGGTTGGGTGCTCTTATATGATAGTAGCCATCTCTTTTTATCAGATCCTTTAACATTGACATTTTCAAATCTCCTCCCATTTTAGAGCAAGGTGGTTGTCTTCCCTCATTTCATTTGGACAGAAATTGAATGTCTTCTTTTTCAGCTTCAAACTGCAATGCTTGCATGTGCCGCAAATGCATTCAATCCTGTGCCACTCATGGTCCCCTTTTGACAAACCACTGGTTCCCATAGAGACCTCAGGCTACAAAACCTGCCCTCCCTTACAACACATGATGAGGATCTAGGTGGCCTACAGGCTACGCATTCATTGGGGAGGCATGGGCATCGATCCCCATGGAGCAATGCTCCAACACGACCAGTTTTCAAGTCATTCATAGCTTACCGAGCCAAGTCAAAGTTTGTGTATTTTGCAACAAGAAACATTCCTATCTTTGAGTTTCCTGACGTACCAGGGCTTACAATGCTCAAAGCTCCTTTGCCCAATTGAAATGTCCATATTTTGATCCACAAACTTGAGATACAAATCCGTCTGTTGACCCAACATGCGGGAACAACGGAACAATGAGCCCCCTTTTTGCTACTACTAAAAGAATACAAAACACAGTCTAATTAAAGTATATAACGAAGCAAAATAATTTTCAACCACCGCTCTGGTTTAGCATAATCACAATTCAATCACTGGGCTGGTTTAGGATACATTTAGGATAGTCACAATTTCAACCACTCGGATGGTTTAGGACACTGTCATAGTTTCAACCACCGGGATGGTTTAGCCTAATGGTCTCAACTTCACATATTAGATAATAACAAGTATATTTCTTTTAATTTCTAAATTTCACCATTAGAAAATAACAATATATTGCTTTCCATTTCTAAATTCCATAATTTAGCAGTGGTATATGACCCAAATAGCAAGAAATTAAATTTAACGAATTGAAGTACTAAGAAGCACAATAATTTGAACCACCGTGTTGGTCAATAACTAATGTCTGTTCAACCACGCTGGTTCAAGACAATCACATAACTGGTGATTGAGCTGAAGCAGCCACGATTGCATGATGTTCCAACCACCGGGTTGGTTTACTAAAATAACAATATATTGCGAAATATATTGTTGTTAATTTTTGCTCAACCATGCCACCAGACTGGAGAACAACTAATGTATGTTCAACCACGTTGGTTGAGGACAATCACATCACTGGCGATTGAGCTGAACGAGCCTACAGTTGCATGATGTTCCAACCACGTACCGGGCTGGTTTAGGACAATCACATTTAGTCCAAGCCTAGTTTAACGAAACAAGTAAACTATCCCAAAGCTCAATCACAAACAACCACTAGGCTCGTTTAGGCACCACTGACCTACATTGTATCTAGCATTTGTATCTAGCATGTATATGATGTGATCCTCAAACACCTTTCATCCCGTTCGCTTCTTACAGATATTCTTTTTATTTGGAGAAACTCTCGTATTTTCATGCCAAAATGTCGTCACTGTAGCAATGAATTCCACACTTAGGCTGTCTCTCCTTTTCTTATGTTCTGTTGAAGTTCACAGAGTTCTCGGATCAGGATGATCATGCATTGCTTCTATTCTATGTTCAACCACTGGAGCCATGTTGGCCCTTCTGATTGACAACATCTTCGACATTGTGTGCCCAAGCGGTTTCTCCTTTGTTTCAAGGGACACCAACATAGCTAATGTCGCCTTGGCAGCTAGTTGATCTAAGCTGTGCACCCCTTTTACTTTCTGTATAAATCTCGGTTAAAGAGACTTGCCAAATATTCTATATCAAGCCTTACTTTCAGCATGAGCTGATTGATTCAAAGGAGCTTCCAAAATATTTTGTATTGTTTTAAAGGCTAGATTTTCTTCGATTATCTTATCATTTACTTTTGATTTCCTAAATGTTTTATGTTATTTTGAAGGTGAGAGTTAGTTTCGATTATCTTATGATTTTGAAAGCAGGTTCTCTTTCATCTTTGTTAATCAAACATGCCTATAGGCCATCCATTGTATTTGATATGGAGTAGGCTAAATATCATGTAGGTGTGCTTGATATGCAGAAGAAAATGTTGATCTAATGTTTATTTCTCTCTTATAAGCTAACATCTTGCTTGACTTGCTCATCGTGTATTCAACACTAGCTTCACTTTCATAAGTTGGTCCATCCTATGAAAGAAAAGGACTTGCCGAATGTTTTACGTTGTTATACAATCCAACGGACTAAATGCACATTCGATACCTACAGGATGAGTACATCTACTTTGTTTTTCATACTCATCTATATTTATGAGTGCATGCAAGGTCTTGCTAGACTAACGATTTGTTCCTTCTTTGTTGATTAACTTATTGATGACTTATGGTATGTATTTACCTATTGGTTCAAGCAAGGCATACTTTTATTTTGCCCTTTATGTGGTGAGGTATACTTATATGTCTTTCACGATGAACACCTATGGCTGACTTATTAAGTACTCATTTTTGGCCGTGGCATCTATGGATTACTTATTGCATGCTCATTTGAACATGGCAAGGTTCAACGTCTTTCAGGTGATAATATTTATGAACACATATGGCTAATTGCTTGAGTACTCATTTGGACGTGGCATATGGCTAACTACTTGAGTACTCGTCTCGACGTGGTACATGGATTATTACTAACTCCTCGTTTGGATGTGACACATATTTACTCGTCTGGATGTGGTACATGGATTATTACTAAGTCCTCGTTTGGATGTGACACATATTTATTTGGCTTTCACGATGGACACATATGGATTACTTATTGAGTACTCATTTGGACATGGTCATATTGCATACTCATTTGCACGTGGCAAGGTTTAACGTCTTGCAGATGAACACATATGGATTACTTCTTGAGTACTCGTTTGGATATGGCACAAAAGGATTATTTATTAAGTACTCGTTTGGGCATGGCACATGTGCATTACTGTTGAGTACTTGTTTGGACGTGATCACCATTCCCGGATGCCCATTTTCTTAGTTACTTCTAGATGTTCTTTGTAATCTCGGATGCTCATCTTCTTGGTTGTTCAGTACTTTCATATGCGAAGAGGTTGTTATTTGTACTTCTGGGATGCCCAATTGTTTGTATTTCCACTTATTCGGTACTTCCGACTGCCCAATTTTTTGGTACTTCTTGGATGCGCAATTGTTCGGTACTTTCGGATGTCTGGATGCTCCTTGTGTTTCTAGATTATTGGTTCTTGATTTGCAGGATCATTATGGGTCTTTCTATTGTGTTGCTATGGCTTTCTTACACTATGCAAGTGACATTTCAACCTTGGCTTTATGGACATATCAAATCCGATACTTTAGGATGCCCAAATGCTCATTGTGTTTTTGGATATTGGTTCTTGATTTGCAAGAACTTTATGGGCCTTCCTATTGTGTTGCTACGGCTTTCTTACACTACCCAAGAGACATTTCAGCCCTAGCTTTGTGGACATCTCAAATCGCCCCTCCATACTCATCTTTGGAGTGACTAAAGCAATTTTCTCATACATTCACCCTTGGTACAATAGAAACAGACACTTGAATATTTGTTGTGTTCATATACACTACATGAAATCAGTCATTTTATGTGGATGAATTGTGCAAAACATGAAGGCATGATTATAAAGGTTTGAGGAGGTTTGACTAGATTGAACTTGGAGAGAAAAAGCTCTACTATTTAGATGAAGAGCTCAAACATTGAACTTAAAGATCTCAAGCCTTGATTATGCATCATCACTATGTCAAACAAGTTGAGATTTCCAAGAAGATTTTTTTATTTTTCACACATACTTTGCACTGTATCATGCACCAAACATAGTGCCTATACTTTGCACTATACTATGGACAAGTGCTTATCTTATGCCCTTGTACTATCCACATGCAATTTGCACTGTATCATCCAACATTACACTGTATCACTCAAATTGGCATATGGTCATCCTTTGTATATATATTTTCACAAAGATATATCTAGTGGCTCGGGTTTTTTCCTTGTACTCCCCAAGGGTTTTTTTCATCCGTAGCTAGAGGGCCTAGTTTGAGTGGGGGTGTTAGAGCTATATATAGCTTGCCCTAACTCAGCCTAGTTCTCAACTATATATATGCCTATGATCTATGAATAGAATCACTTTCTTGGGAGCAACTCTTGTATTGGTCTCTCTCCTCTTTCTCTTCCTCTCAACACAACTCTTGTGTCCGTCTCTCTCCTCTTTCTCTTCCTCTCAACACAATCAAACATATTCCTGCTATTCAGACAGACTCATTTTTCATCTCGTTGGCCCCGTATCGCACGTATAGCTCCAATCTCTATCGAAGGTCTTTAGTACTCTCATTCTTTGAAACCAGCCTAAAGTGAGGCTCTCCAATGTCTTTTAGACAATACGCGAGCATATCGTGAAATGTTTGCATGCTCTTCTGTTCCAAAGCTCTACATAGAATCATGCCCCCCATAGGTCTTTTGGTCTCCCACCTCATGCATTTTTGAAGCAATTTATTAACACCCTGCACGCTCTTCGCAACTATCTAACATACCATCAGATGGAGATGAAATAGAGAGCCTCCCCTCTTGACCGAACAAAGTCCCCCAAGGCAACACGAATAAAGAAACTTATGCATGGCCTCTATAATATCTACATCAATATCGACATCTCCCACTCTAATCGTGACACTCACCTCAAGAACCTTTGAACCATCTACCAGCCAAGCTCGACCTCTACCCTTCTTTATGGCCTCACACTTGGAGAAAACACATTATCAGCAAAGCTAGTTGACAAAAAACACTCCTGCATCCAATCGAACCTCAGACAAACCTCTGCAAAAGGTCATTCTACAAGTGCATTGCTAACTTGTGTCTCAACTCCAGCCTCTTTAACCTACATCTCACCTCTAGCCTTTGCTCCTTCGATATTCTGAGCGATTCGCTTAACCTTGATTGTCTCCTTAAGCATTCACAGCCAAGTGGTCACAGCCATCTCCCTGCCCTTTGCCCTCATGCGGGCTAAAACACTACATCTCCACTCCTCCACTAAGCTAGCATGGAGCAACTCATTGCTCCTCCTCCACCACCTTTGTCTAACACAAACCGTTGGACATGTGTTAGATATGTGTGTTCTAGGATCTTCTAGCTAACATTCCGCTAACCAGATTATATTATACCTTATCCCTAGCTACTAATGTCCCACTAAGAAGCCTTATGCATATCCTTAAACTTGGCTAATAATACATCGTCCACCCTCAAGTAATTAATCTCCCAAATAAAAGTCGTCGGGGCACCTACTAAACCAGTTTTTTCATTTGACAATGAAAATCAAGGACATTGTTCATGTGAAAATGATAAAAGATTCCGGTTGTGTCCAGGACCTAATGTAAGCCTATTGTTGCGTGGGTTTTCTGTAGATAATATACTGAGTACAATGCGTTTATAGAAAGGCGGAAGAGATGGGGACTTGGAAATAATGCACTCTTGAAATCATGAGTCGGAAGAGATGGGGACTTGTAAATAATACACTCTAGAAATCGTGAAAGGTGAGTCTAGCTCCGCTGAGACTTTTAGCCTAGGTCACAACTCAAGTTACATGGATTTTCTGTAAATAATACACTAGTATAATGCGTTTATAAAGAGACGGAAGGGATGGACACTTGGAAATAATAGACTCTTGAAATCATGAATGAAGACTATGGGTCTGTGGCTCCATTATATTCTACAATGCATTCTTACTCTCCAGTATACACAACAAGGTGGGGATCCCACTAAGGCCCTGCCTTGGAATGTCATTATAAGTCTAAGTGTAAAGTCGCTTGGGGATATTGAGAAATGTGGTACTGTAGAATACTAAGAGAAATTATGTGATTGGTAGAGTGGATCGTGTCAATGGATCAATGACATGTGTAGTAGAAGAAGATGATGTTGATCTTGTACTCTAGGTAGATGATTGAAAGAGACTAGAGAAAAGAGGTGAAAGAGGCGTGTGTGTGTGTGTGGTGGTGGATGGATCATTAAATAAAAGTGGGACCGAGCATTAATAAAAATGGGGAGGTGGCTTTTTGGTAAGAGTGGTGGAGAGAGAGAGTGGTGGAAAGACAAGCATTTAAAACCTCCATAAGGGGGCAAAAACTTGACCCTAACAACACATTAGGAGCACATAAGTTCAAGCCTTCAACAACCACTAAACCAAAACTTAAAGTGGTCAAGTTAACCAATGAACTTAAAGAAGTGGGATGGGCCTGATTAGCAAAAACTAATCTATCCATCCCTTAGGACCGGTACTCCATGGGGAGTGGGTTCATGTCACATGGCTGAGACCTGTACTCCACGTACGTGCACTGTGGCTTTATTTTGAATAGCCGGTATTCCACGGGGAGTGGGGACATGTCACATGGCTGAGACCTGTACGAATTGATGCCACGGCACACATCTATTGAAATCTGGAGCGTGCACTCTGGCTTTATGCTGAATAGCCCGTACCACGTGGGCATTGGGGACGGTGGAGCTGCACTCAAATCAATCAACAGCGCGAGTTCCGACAGCCCGCTCCGTCCATCCGTCACTTCGCTCTAACCTTCACGTGAAACACGATTTAACTTTTGCATGGCTATAAGTAGATCCTCATCCTCTATCAAAACCGGATTCTAACGATCCAATACCCTGCTCCTGCCATCCTATCATCCCCATTCTGTTGCAGCAATCTTTCGCAATACGCTCTCATACTCCAACTTCACAGCGCTTGCTCCTCTCCGCCTTCTCGTAGAACTTCAAAGAAGTCGCGGCTCCTGACTACGGCACTCTTCCCAGTGTTCGTCATCAGTCCAAGGGCATTTTAAATGGACTACTAGAGATTTTTTATTGGGACAGGCTATAGATGATTACCATGCAGTAACTCTGTATATAGTGCATTGTGATAGGCTGAAATATTGCATGGTACTTCCATCTACCACGGTGTGTCTATTTACCATGTAGTGATTAAGGACTATACCGCACTGTGTGTATCATATATCCCTGGTCACCGCATTCATACCATTCACATTATTGAGATTCCTAGTATTCCGTGGAGTCTTGGGAAAAACAAAAAGCAAAAAAGAGAAGGATAGACAAAACTACAAAATAATTTATAAGTTTTTGTTATCCTTCTAAAAAGTATTTTCGTGTCAGTAATGGGCTCGTGTTTGTCAGTTGTAAGCCACGCGCACTTAGATACTAATTAGATAGGTAGCACTTGGATACTAAGAGAAAAAGAAGTTTGTTAGTTGCATGCAATAGAGGTTGAGATTATTAAGCAACTCCGTGTCCATTACTTTGCTATGTCCTTTCCCCTGGGGCACAATAGAGGTCATCCCTAGGTCTTCATCATCTCTCCATAGTCGTGGGAGAGAGCTATCCACATCAACAAGAAGTCAAATTTTCAATGCCTTAAGCATTCATGAGGAAATAAGGGATTGCATGAATAATGGAAATAAGTGATTGCATGAGGGAAATCGGACTGCAGCATGAGGGCGAGATAAAGAAAGAGAGCATGCATGATGGGAATCACGGGATTGCACAACTCTTTTAATATGTGCATATGGAAAGAGGGAATGCATGATTGAAATCTTCTCCTCTTCTTTTTTGCAATTCATCATGTGGCCAGGAAGCTCTTCAAGAGCCTCGCCTGATCTTTGGGATGCCATATTACAACAGTTATATAACATTTTGGGGCACCCTCCCACTCCTCAAGAGTTATACACATGCATCATGAGCACTCAAAACACCCCCCAGGAGCCTCCCACTCCTCAAGAGTTATACACATGCATCATGAGCACTCAAAACACCCCCCAGGAGTCACTAGTACAGACTCAAACCACCCCATACCCACGCCAGCTGAGATTACTCTTGTGGAGTCGAGATAGCCCAGCAGGAGGCAGAGCCACCAGCCTTCTCCCCGATCATCAGGAGTCCCTCCTCCCCTGCAGTTTGGAGTCCCTTCTCCCCTGCGATCATCAGGAGTCCCTTCTTCCCTGTGGCAGTCTGGAGTCCCTTCTCCCCAGCCGTGAGGAGGCCCTTCAGCCCCACAGAGTAGCCAGGGTACTGCCATGTGGTCAGGAGTCCCTTCTCCAGATATGAGTGCCTAGCATACTAGCTCGTCACGACAGACCAACATGCGTAGTAGAAGGGAGAGCTCCAGGGGATGTATGGCACTGTGCTGTGGGGGTAATGGTGGGGGCAGGGAGGATTCAGATGATGTAGACGTGCTAGAGGGTGATGGTACAATAAACTATGACATCACTGTGACGAGAGGCATCTTGATGGATGCACGGGGAAAGGACATCATGCCCTTCATGCGCTTTGTAGTTGCTAACAACTATAGAGATTGCTTTATTCCATTCAAAGAGTAGCAAAAAAGGTTGAGTGATGATACCATCAATGTTGTACGCTCTAGGTATCCCAATCCCCCCAATGTTGAGTTCACATAGAAATGGGCAAAGTCAAAGATCTTGCCAATATACTTGCCAATAAAAGATCTTTGCTTAAGAGGCATGCACTAGCCGAGATTGCTAGGAGAGAGGGAGGTCAACCACCACGGGCCCAGCCCCACACTGCTCATAAGCGCGAGTGGAAGAAAGAAATGAAGGCAACGAAGGCGGACCCTAGTATGCGGCACATGGAGACACGAAGGATCCAAATGGAGCAATATGGAAACGTGCATTTTGGAGCAGGGGGTATTGCATCATGGGAGGCCCAATTTGTAAGTATTGATCTCAAATTATATTGTGTTTATGTGGTTTATTAGGAGGTTGTTTCTTTGTACTAACCGCTCTACAAATTGTGTCACCTGTAGCTTGATATCATGGGCAGATACCCTACTCCTGTCGAGACAGCCTACCATCATGGACATCGCAGATGACATAAATGGAGGCACTTCTATGATGGCAGGTTGGTTACTGAGGAGCCATATATCCGGGCAACTAGAGCGACCCCCTAGGTATTTAAAAGTACTTAAATAGTGTCCATGTTGTAAATAAAGATTTGATTTTTCATACAATATTGATACATGTTGTCCCTCGGTTACAGGCTGGGGATATTCAAGAGGAAGAAGGCGAGGATATTGAGGAGGAAGAAGGCGATGAAGAAGGGAGGGACGATGTGGATGACTTAGATTAGTCATAGAACTGTGCTAGAATTAGTGCTAGCTACTCTTTTTTGTACTTGAAGCTATTGGCTTGGCTTCATGCCTCTTGTATATACACTCCTCTTATTTTTTGTACTTGAAGCCACAGGTGGCTTGGCTTCGTGCTATATGTATATACAAGCACTTTTTGGGCTATGAATTAATATACAGTGCTTTAATTTTTTTGGCATTTAATTTCCTTGTGCAATGTTCTATCAATGAATGCCTTGTGAACTTAACGTTTTGGAGTTGTAATGTTTTATTCAAAATTGTAATTGTCGGCTATAGCCATGTGTGGAATCGTGCTAATTAAAATGTGATTGGCTGCTGTAAGAATTGAATTGCACACTTTAGAAATGGGATTCCTGCAACAACCACACAGCATTCTATTCAAGCACGTAGAATCCTGCTTTAAAAATAAATAAATCTACATAGCGTCTATAAGCACGTCTATTAACGTGTCTTTCTATTTTTTTAAATTTTCCATAGAGCATCTAGTAGCGCATCTATAGGCACATATGTCTGTTATCTAGATGCACTATAGATGTGGGTCTGTAGATGCGCTAATAGACATGCAAATAGACGTGCCCATAACTTCTTTTTTAAATTAAGGAAACACATCTGTACGCACGTCTATGGATGCATTGTGTTGTGTTTATCAATAGAGCATAATGTTACGGATGATCATGGTGCAAATAGATGCTTATTAAGGAGAGGGAGAGGGACTTGGGCAAAGGAAACAAGCCATCCCACATCTATTTCAATAGGTAGACTACCACATTCATAATCATCCAATCACGTCAGGGGGGGGCAAGACAATTGGATGATTTCTCTATGTTGAGGTCTAGCACGCTTAGATGAACATTGAAATATTCTAAGCTAGATGTGTCAAATAGCCACAACAATTTCTTGATGTAGAACTACAAATGAAGCCAAACATTGTTATTTGTCCTAAATTTCATGGTAGAAATGTCTTAAAATGTAAACATGGAAATGTTCGTAAACAAACATATCACTTATACAAAATTACTTTTGTTTCTCTTATAGCATTGACAGCAACCATGCTCGAACCATGGCTCTAGAGAAAAGAGGACAAAATCTGACAAACACTGTGGAATATGTTACGATGCTCGAGGGGGTCACTCATCATATGTAACCCTATCACGTGAGTTCAACAGAAGGATTTTTTTTATTTCTAAAATTTACAGAAATAAATATACATAAGGGTCTATTTAAGATAGTTTTGGAAAAATTTTACAGATTTGTATAGAAAAGGGGTACATTTTATTAATGAAATTTTTTACAGATAAGGGACTTTAAATATAGGCCTTGAACGCACGTGATATAGAGGGTTTATACATAGTGACCCCCCCGAGTTACGATGTTACATAATAAGAATTGAAAATGCAACATTTGCCACGAAGAGTACTCAGACTATGGCACAAGAATGCAAAGGTGATCCTTAGAAACAAATTGGGGTCATTGTTTGCTTATGTGTAGCCATTTTTGGTGAGGTTGAGGGACTTTTCTGTATATAGGTATCTTGCATGACTCATAACTTATGCATTGCTCAACGGAATTTGGCAAACTATGTCTTCAAGTTGTAGTACACATTCCAAAATTGAACATGAGAGTGAAAATTTGCAGAATAAGGATTTAGGACAAGACCGTTAAAGCATTACAAGTGCTATGTTGCATGTGAAGCATGCATCCTGAAGACTATAGGATGTAGCATTAATTTATTCAAAAACATCAAAATTTTATTCTATACATACATGCAACCAAGAAATCATTCAAAAGTGTTGAGAGAGAAGAAGAAGAGATGATAGACACATCAAATAGACTCCCAAAGACTTATTCATATTGATCACTAGTTACACATATATAGGTGAGACCTAGTTCAAGTTAGGGCAAGTTATATATAGCTCTAACACACCCACTCAAACAAATGTCTCTAGCTATGGATGAAAAAACCCTTGGGGAGCACAAGGGGAAAACCCGATCTCCTATATACAAGTATACAAGTTGATTATTTGTATAATTATTTACAAATATATAATGCAGATGTGCATCTATATACAAAAGGTCACCCATAGGTCTGTTAATCTTGTAAGAGAGAAGTTGCAAGAACTCCAAGTTATGATCGTAGCAATGTGAAGCATGCCTCACTAAGTCCTTTAGTGAGAATATATGCAATCATCTAAGAAGAGGGACAATGTTCAATCATTATCATCCCTTTCTTCACTTCATGTCTGACATAATGGTAATGAACATCAATATGCTTGGCTTTGTTATGCTGACCATAATCTTTAGCCAGACTTATGGCACTTTGATTATCACATCTGAGAGGAGTACTGGATGAGGAAGGATGATAAATATATGTAAGCAATTGTCATAGCCAAACCAATTCTCGAGCTACTAGAGAAGCTGCTACACATACTCAGATTCTGTGGTAGAAACAACAACACAATGTTGCTTCTTACTTGTGCAAGAGACCAAGCAACCATTGATAAAGAAGCAATTACTACTTGTAGACCGCATAGAGGAGTGAGAGCTTGCCCAATCTGCATCTATATATTCCAAAAGATCAAGAGACATCACAGAAGATGATTTTGTATGATGTCGATAAACTAATCCAAAATCAGAAGTGCCTTTCAAATACTTTAGAACATGTTTTGCTGCAGACCAATGTTGCGTTGAGGGAGTAGCCAGATATTGACCTAGAAAATTGGCAGTAAAAAGAATATCTGGTCGAGTGTTCAACCCGATGAACTGTAACCAACAAGATTGGCATAGGGTTGATGTGAAACCTCAACATCATGAGTCAATCGAGTATTTTGACAGAGCTCACAAGACAAGGAGTGGTCGCAGAGTGAGCATTCATCAAGCCAAACTTTTGAACTGCATCTTGAATGAATTTTGCTTGTCGAAGTAGCAGAATTCCCTTGTGATGAAATCGCTGAACTTGAATACCAAGACATGAATGAATGTCACCAAGATCAACCATATCAAATGCTGAGGATAAGACTTTCTTGACATGTTGCAGGAAACTTAGATTGTTAGAAACAAGTATGGCATCATCCACATAAAGAGCAAGGATGACAAAAAGAGCACCATCATGTTTGGCATATAAGTTGGGGTCAAAGAAACAAGAGTTGAAACCTTGAGATGTTAGAAACTGATCAATTTTCATGTACCAAGAATGGGAAGCTTGTTTTGGACCATAAAGAGCATGATGAAGGTGACAAACAAGATGGCCCTAACCGAGAAGTATGAACCCTTCTGGTTGCTCCATATAAATCTCCTCTTTAAGATCTTTATTAAGAAAAGTAGTTTTCACATCCATTTGATGAATCTCCAAATCAAATTGAGTAGCGAAAGCCAAGAGTACCCGAATACTTGTGCTATGAACAACGGGTGAAAAAGTATCATGATAATCAACTCTTCCAATTTGTGAGTATCCTTTTGCAACTAGACAAGCTTTAAACTTGTCAAAAGAACCATCAGCTTTGGTTTTGGTTTTATAAACCCACTTACATTTGATAGGATTGCGACCAAGAGGTAGCTCACTAAGAACCCGTGTATCTTTAGAGATCAAAGAATCATATTCAGCTTCCATTCACAACAACACAAAGCAACTATAGATGCGCAAAATAACGGGCGCGTCTATAGGCGCAGATCGGATAGACACAACAAGACAAAGCACCCATAGACGCGCGCACAGACGTGTTTTATGAACTAAACAAAAAACTTACGAGCGCGTCTATTTGCGTGTCAGGAGACCCGCGTCTAAGTGCGCGTCTATATATCAGACTTACGCGCGTATAGACGCGCTTATACACGCGTAAATAGACGCGCTTATAAACGCATTGATAGACGCCTGTATAAACGCAATTCGAACAGACAGACGCACATATAAACGCGTTTTTAAACGCCTTGATAGACGCGCCTTTAAAAAAAAAAAAAAAATTTACAGAATATTGTGTATGTTGTGTATGCTATATAGTTACAAGAATCCCATATCCACAGCATTTTAATTACAATTCCAAATAAAATATTACAACTCCAAAACGCAATAAAATTGAAAGCTCAAAAAGTGCTTGTATATACATATAGCACGAAGCTAAGCCACGTCATGTGGCTCCAAGTACAAAGAATAAAGAAGCTAAGCCATGTCATGTGGCTTCAAGTACAAAAAATAAGAGGAGTCTATATACAAGAGGCACGAAGCCAAGCCAATGGCTTTAAGTACAAAAAAGAATAGTAGCACTACTTCTACGACTAATCCTCGCTGCCTTCCACGCTCCCTTCTGCGCTGCCTTCTGCGCTACCTTCTGCGTCTTCCTCGTCATCTTGTGCAGGGGTGCCCTGTAAACAAGGGACAACATATATCAATGTATGAAAAATCAAATCTTTACTTATAATTTTGGCATTATTTAATTACTTTCAAATACCTGGGGGGCCTGTCCAGTAGCTCGGGTATACTGCTCCTCAGTAATCAACCCGTCATCATAGAAGTGCCTCCATGTATCTCCTTTGCGATGGTGGCGGTGGTAGGCTGTCTCCACTGGAGTAGGGTATCTGCCCACGATCTCAAGCTGCATGACCGCGATACACTTTGTGGAGGGATTAGTACAAAGAAACAACCAACCTCCTAATAAACTACATAAGCAATATAATTTGAGATCGATACTTACAAATTGGGCCTCCCATGAGTCAACACCCCCTGCTCCAAAATGCGCGCTCCCATACTCCTCCATCTGGATCCTCCGTGCCTCCACGTGCTGTAGACTGGGCTCCTCCCTCGCTGACTTCATTGCCTTCTTCCACTCACGCTTGTGAGCGGTGTGGGGCGGGCCCCTTGGAGGTTGACCTGCCTCAAGTCTGGCAAGCTCCGCTAGTGCCTGCCTCTTAAGGGAAGATCTTTTATTGCTAAGTATCGTAACAATCTTTGACTTCCCCCATTTATCTGTGAACTGGCGATTGGGGGGGTTAGGATACCTAGAGCGAACAGTAGCGAGGGTCTCATCAGCCAACCTCTTTGGGTGGTCTTTATAGTGGATAAAGCAATCTCTGTAATTGTTAGCAATTACAGAGCGCATGAAGGCCATTATGTCCTTCCCCCGCGCATCCATCAAGATGCCTCCTGTCTGGGTGATGTCATAATAAATCGTACCATCACCCAGAGGCACGTCTAAATCATCTGAATCATCCTCCTCCTCACCGCCACATGGCCCAAAGCAGCATCCGCCACCGCTCTCCCTGCTACTACGCCTGCTACCCTGTCGTGTCGAGCTCGTACGCTGGCCACTCGTAGCTGGGGACCGCGCGGGACTATGCTGACCACTTGTAGCTGGAGAACTGAGTCTCGACGGCTGGGGAGTACGTCGACGGCTCGCTGAGGCAGAAGGACCTCCTGAAGGCATGGGGGAAGGGGCATAAGACGGGATGGCAGAAGGGACATAAGACGGCATGGGGGAAGGGGCATAGGACGGTACGGGGGAAGGGGCATAGGATGGCTGTGCGGACTCCGCTCGGGTGATCTCAGGCGGTGTGGGGTGGCTCGGAGTCTGTAGTGCCGACTCCTGGGGAGTGTTAAGGGTACCCGTCATATACCCGTACAACTCCGCAGGACTAGGAGGGTGTCCTAAAAGATTATATAAATCCTTCCATATCGATTCCCGCGGATCAGGTGAGCTAGAAGCACTTCTTGGCCACATCTTGAACTAGAAAAAAATAAACAAATCTATTACTTTGGGAGCTGAGAAGAAAAGGGGGGAAAAAAAAAAGAGGCTCTGTCAGAGCGCGTCTATAGATCCGTCTGATCTGCGCATCTATAATCGCGTCTAACAGACCGTCTATCAGTGCATTACACAGCGCGTCTAAAATCGCGTCTAAATCTTCGTTTAAAACATCGTTTAACAGAGCGTCTGTTTGGGCGTCTATATCCGCGTCTGTGTGTGTCTGGACCAACTCAGACGCGCATATAGACGCGCCCATAGACGCAGGTTTAGATGCGCCCTCAGACGCCTCTATAGACGTCCTCCGACAGTCGAGAAAACTCAAAAGTGGAAAAGGACGTTTCGCCCGACAAAAGAACGTGTTGCTCATTCCTAGATGCTGCGTTTCGTGGATGCGAAAAAGTACAAAACTAGAAAAGGCAAGCAAGAACAACTTCAAAAGGACTTACCTTGAAAAAGGTATGAAAGGATCTTTCTTTTCCAAGCTTGTTTCTTCTCTTTGTTTGTACTCCTCCTCTTCTTTAGGCTTGGAAGCAAGCTGTGTAGGTACGGCTCTTTTGTCTTGAGTGAAAGCTTGGAACTGTGTATGGGAGCTTCGAATCTATAGAAGTGCTAATAAAGAAGAAAGAAAACCGCTCGCGAAGTTTAAGTAGTCAAAAGAAAAGCAAAGCGAGCGGCGTGCCGAAAAGCAGGTTTAAAAGTCGCGGGTATAGTCGCGTCTATTAGCGCGTCTATAGTCGCGTCTGAATACACAGAGTAGTCGCATTTATTAGCGCGTCTAAAGGCGTGTTAAAATACACAGAGTAGACGGGCATTTAGACGCGCAATTAGACGCGACGATAGACACGAAGATAGACGCAACACAGAGTTTTTAAGCATTTGAGGAAGAGCAAATTTGGTGGGTTGTTTGTTTGTAGGATGTCTCCATCTTCAACAAGCAGCTCCAGTGAGGATGAATCCCTCCGTATCCACCATCGCGAAATGTGGTTGGAGCAAAAAATCAAATGTCTGTGTGATCGATGTCGAGGAAACATGTATCGTGCACGCAGGATTACGCTCAATCATATCTCAAAGTATGGAGAATGGGATGTGACCGTAAACAGGGTAAGGATTTGTAAGTTAAGGTTGATTGAGATACCTATGGGTGTTCATATGTTTGAGTTATAATGATCCCGTTTTAATTTGATACAGGATGCAATGCCACACCCGCACATGTTACCCTATGCCCGTCGTGAGTCGGCGAAGCGTCGGCGATATGAGGTGGGATCTTCAGGAGGGACCGTTACGGATGCATGGAGTGATGGTGATAGTAGCCCTCCACCATTACCTCATGAAGCCGTGGAGGAGGAGGTGTTTGATGATATGGTGCGGGATTTATATGTCCATCAAGGGAGAGATAATAGCATGGAGCAGGATGATCTTTTTACCGCAGCATCGACTCCACTGTTTGAGGGGTGCACATTCTCTGTTCTACGTGCCTCCCTTGAGTTACTAAACTTGCAAACCATCTATGGATGGAGCAATGCAAGTTTGAATGCATTACTCAAGTAAGCTTTAAAGTCGATTTTGCAAATTAAACATGGTGAATTATGCGCGTGGGTCAATTACTCGAATGCTTTTCCTCATTTATGGTCTTCACGTGCAGGCTATTGTGTAAAATGCTTCCAAGGGAGAATAAATTACCGACCTCAAGAGATATGGCAAGGCAACATGTGACCTCTCTTGGAGGATTAGATTACAAGCGCATCCATGCATGTGTCAACGATTGCGTTTTGTTTCGTGGACTACATAAGGATGCAAGAGAGTGTCCTACTTGTGGAGAGGCAAGATATAGAGCAGATCTCAAAACCTTGGACGTGCCTCGTAAGGTATTGCGACATTTTCCCATAATCCCTCGCATCCAACATATGTTCAAGTGCAAATCTATTGCAGAGCTCATGTCATGGCATTCCTCCCATCGATCAACCGATGACAAGTGGAGAACTCCCGCGGACTCTCCTGCGTGGAAGCATATTGAAGACACATGGCCAAGCTTCAAGGAAGAACCTAGGAGCTTGAGACTTTGATTGGGTATGGACGGTGTGAACCCATTTGGTCTCAAAAGCACGTCTTACAGTGTGTGGCCAGTGGTATTGGTGAATTACAATCTTCCACCCTCTATGGCTATTAAGAAAGGACATGTCATGCTGTCCCTTCTAATTCCAGGGAAGCATAAAGTCAAAAACCCTGATGTTTATTTGGAGCCTTTGATTGATGAGCTAGAGATACTTTGGAGAGGTATCGAGGTGCATGATGTGAGCAGGTCTCCCTCGTCACGAGACTTCAACTGCATTGCATTTTTTAATTATGAATAGGCAAGGACGTGGCATCCTAAACCCACCTTCCACTCTTAATTGCATCTATTGTTTCAGGTCTCACTACATCGGGTTACCATGCATGTCCTATTTGTGGTCCTTCGCTAGTTGCCTCACGGGCAGACGCATTAAATAAGGTCATCTATGAGAATCACCATCGATTTCTCCCACCTGATCATCCTAGATATGTTGCCCCTTGGAATGAAGTCCTCCCACATTCACTCACCGCGGGAGATTGGATGAGAATTTGGGACGGTTCCACGACTCCTCCACCACTTGGCATGAGCCGGTAAGGATTTGTAACTATTGGCTGGAAGTAAAGATTGGCTATATTGGTTGAAAGTGAGGATTGCACGCTAACACTTTATTTTGTTTAGATACTCCATCTTTTATCGTTTACCATATTGGTCCCACCTCAAGATCAATCACCTGCTCAATCCCATGCATATCTTCAAGAATGTGGCATCTACCATTTGGGAGCATTTGAATGGGACACGAGATTCGGCAGGCATAAGGGAGGATCTACGTACCACAGGAAGGATGCGTGAAGCTTGGCCTCAAGAGAGACCAAATGGACGTGTTTTTTTACCTCGTGCACCGTGGATGTTATCAAAGCTAGAGATGGCGACGGTGAAGCGCGCTATTACTACAATTCGTACTCCCACTGGATGCATGAGGTGTTTGAAGGGAGCCTTTACAAAGAGCAAGAAAAGAGGTGTAGAGCAATTATATGGCTTGAAATCTCATGATTGGCACAAGATGCTCCAAGTAAGTATTTTATGTGCATAATATCTTTTTTCTTTCAAATTTGTGAGTGAATAATTATAAGCAACTAATCAACCACCTCCTTGTGGGTTCAGTTCATACTACCTACTAGCATTTCACGTAGTGCATCAAAGGACGTGAAAGATTGTATTTACAAGATGGGCGAGCTTGTGAGGTATGTGAGCTCAAAGGAAATAGATCCCACCACGCTTGAGAATGCTCGAGTTATGTCGGTGGAGGCGGTTTGTTTAGTGGAGGAGACATTTCCACGTTCTATTCTCACAAGCCAACTACATCTCATAGTACATTTGGTGGATGAGATTGTTATATGCGGTACTATACATGCACGATGGTTGTTCTTCCTCGAGCGCTTCATGAAGACGTTGAAGGGCTTCGTGAGACAAAATGCAAGACCCGAAGGTAGCATGGCCGAGGGTTGGTTGGTACAAGAGTCACTTGTATATATTTCTGAGTTTCTTGTTGATGTGGATAGCTCTCTCCCACGACTATGGAGAGATGATGAAGACCTAAGGATGACCTCTATTGTGCCTCAAGGAAAAGGACGCAACAAAGTAATAGACACGGAGTTGCGTAATAGTATCAACCTCTTTTGCGTGCTTAATAGTGATGTGATGAAAAGATGGGTGACAAGATACGAGGATGCAAAGGCAAGAAGACAAGAAGAAAGGGCCCTCTTTCGTACACACCACGGATCTCGTGTGCCATACCCTCAGCGTCTAAGAGCATTTCCAAAGGATATTCATGTGGATTGGCTACTTGATGAAATGGAGAAAGCAGAGAAAGACGAGGGGATGCATATCACAATGGAAGAATGGGAGTATGCTAGGGGATGCATGAGCAAGGTCGGTATATAGAATGTTATGCATAAGTTAGGAGCTTTTTATAATTTAGATTGCTTATTTAATTGATTTTTTCTTGGTGTAGTGCACTATGTTCAATGCTATATGGTGTGAGGGCAAGCATTTTCGAACACAACAGATTGATGATAAGAGAAACACACAAGATTGCGGCGTCATTGCTAGCTTTGAGGGAGCCAATGGAGTCATGGATGATTATTGTGGCATAATCCAAGATATCATTATGCTTGACTTTCGACGCTTCTTTGTGTATGTTTTGGATGTAAAGTGGTTTAAGGACGTGGTGGAAAGAGGCCCTAATGCAACAATCAAACGCCATGCAAGTGGCTTTGTAACTATTGACTCCACAAAGTTTTGGCAAAGTAGGAAGGACACACTAATACTACCGCAACAATGTGAACAGGTACTGTGCACACACATAAAAATACTCGCTTTTAAATAATTGATGCAAGAAAAGTAACATGATTGTATTTGTGTTTGAATTAGGTTGTCTATCAACCAATGGTGGATAATAATAGGTGGTGGCATGTCATACCTATTATGCCACGTTCCAAAGTGATGTATAGTACATTTACTAATATCGAGCATATGGAGGATGATCATGGCCATGGACGTGATGATGACCGTGATACAAGAGAGGAGGATGATCATGAGATAGGAGATATAGATATTGAGGCCGGCATTACTCGTGAGGACGAGCCTACCATTGGAGATCTTGATTTCGATGAGCACATGAGTGGCACAAGTAGTAGTGGGTTGAATGTATTTGTAGATCTAAACACTTGTTTGGATTTTGAAGTAGATAGTTTGGCAAGGGTTGATCTCATTGAGGATGAGATTGAACCGTAGCTCCACAATTGATATTAGCAAAACTATTTTACATATTGTCTCATTCTCCTCATTTCCCTTAATTCTTGTATATGTGGGAGCCTTGCAAAAAATTATGTGCTTTGGTAATCATGGACAATGTTTGGAAAGCAATGATGTACACCAAAATCTCACTTTCTGTATTCTCTGGAGCGCGTCTATTTACGCGTCTAAATGTGCGTTTGAGTCTCAGTGTAAACGCACAAATAAACGCGCAAATACACGCGCAAATAAACGCGCTAATAAACGGGATGATAGACGGGCCCGTAATTTCTTTGGTCTAACGTGCAAATAAACGCGGGTATTGACGTGAAAAAAGACGAGAATTTAGCCGGGCTAATAGACGCGCCCGTAATTTCGCTACTAAAACAACGCCTATAGACGCGCCCGCTATTTTGCACGTCTACCAAGCGCGTCTATAGTTGCTTTGTGTTGTTGTGAGAGAAATTATGGGCACGTCTAATAGTGCATCTATTAGCACGTCTAATACTGCGTGTAATAGCGCGTCTATTAGCACATTTATTAGCATGTCTATACTGTTAATTAGACGTGGATTTAGACGCAAAACAAAGAATATAGAAAGTGAGATTTTGGGGCAGCCTGATAAATGTACATCAATGCTTTCCAAACATTACCCATGATTACCAAAGCACATAATTTTAACAAAAATATCAATGCTTTTTTGCAAGTCCATGCCACATATACAAAAATTAAGTGAGGTGAGGAGAATGAGACAATATGTAAAATAGTTTTGCCAATATCGGCTACGGTTCAATCTCATCCTCAATGAGATCAAACCTTGCCAAACTATCTACTTCAAAATCCAAACCAGTGTTGAGATCTACAAATACATTCAACCCACTACTACTTGTGCTACTCATGTGCTCATCGAAATCATCACCAATGGTAGGCTCATCCTCACAGGTAATGGCCTCAATATTTGTATCTCCTATCTCATGATCATCCTCATCTCTCATATCACGATCATCACCTCCATGGCCATGATCATCCTCCATACACTTTAATGTACTATACATCACTTTGGAACATGGCGTAATAGGTAGGACATGCCACCATCTATTATTATCCACCATTGGTTGATAGACAACCTAATTCAAACACAAATACAATCATGTTATTTTCCTTGCATTGAAGGTATCAAATATTTAAAAGTGAGTATTTTTATATGTGTGTACAATACCTCTTCACATTGTTGCGGTAGTACTAGTGTGTCCTTCTTACTTTGCCAAAACTTTATGGAGTCAATAGTTACAAAGCCACTTGCATGGTGTTTGATTGTTGCATTAGGGCCTCTTTCCACCACGTCCTTAAATCACTTTACATCCAAAACATACACAGAAGCGTCGAAAATCAAGCTTAATAATATCTTAGATTATGCCACAATAATCATCCATGGCTCCATTGGCCCCCTCAAAGCTAGCAATGACGCCACAATTTTGTGTGTTTCTCTTATCATCAATCCGTTGTGTTCGAAAATGCTTGCCCTCACACCATATAGCATTGAACATACTACACTACACCAAGACAAAATCAATTAAGTAAGCAATCTAAATTATTGAAAGCTCCTAACTTATGCATAACATTCTATATACCGACCTTGCTCATGCATCCCCTAGCATACTCCCATTCTTCCATTGTGATATGCATCCCCTCATCTCTCTTTGCTCTCTCCATTTCGTCAAGTAGCCAATCCACATGAATATCCTTTGGAAGTGCTCTTAGATACTGAGGGTATGGCACACGAGATCCATGGTGTGTAGGAAAGAGGGCCCTTTCTTCTTGTCTTCTTGCCTTTGCATCCTCGTATCTTGTCACCCATCTTTTCATCACATCACTATTAGGCATGCAATAGAGGTTGATATTATTAAGCAACTCCGTGTCTATTACTTTGCTACGTCTTTTCCCTTGGGGCACAATAGAGGTCATCCTTACGTCTTCATCATCTCTCCATAGTTGTGGGAGAGAGCTATCCACATCAACAAGAAACTCAGAAATATATACAAGTGATTCTTGTACCAACCAACCCTCAGCCATGCTACCTTCGTGTCTTGCATTTTGTCTCACGAAACCCTTCAAGGTCTTCATGAAGCGCTCGAGGAAGAACAACGATCATGCATGTACAATACCACATACAACAATCTCATCCACCAAATGCACTATGAGATGTAGTTGGCTTGTGAGAATAGAACGTGAAAATGTCTCTTCCACTAAACAAACCACCTCCACTGACATAACTCAAGCATTCTCAAGCGTGGTGGGATCTATTTCATTTAAACTCACATACCTAGAAAGGAAAAAGTACACAATATTAGCAATATGAACACCTTGCACCCTATAAAGTACCTCACAAGCTCACCCATCTTGTAAATACAATATTCACATTTTGTATCCTGTATTAAAGTACCTCACAAGCTTGCCCATCTTGTAAATACAATCCTTCACGTCCTTCGATGCACTATGAGAAATGCTAGTAGGTAGTATGAACTAAACACATGAGGAATGGTTGATTACTTGCTTCTAATTCACTCACAAATTTGGAAGGAAAAATATATTATGCACATAAAATACTTACTTGGAGCATCTTGTGCCAATCATGAGATTTCAAGCCATATAATTGCTCTACACCTCTTTTCTTGCTCTTTGTGAATGCCCCCTTCAAACAGGTCATGCATCCAGTGGGAGTACAAATGGTAGTGATAGCGTGCTTCACCACCACCATCTCTAGCTTTGATAACCTCCACGGTGCACGAGGTAAAAAAACACGCCCATTTGGTCTCTCTTGTGGCCAAGCTTCACGCATCCTCCCTGTGGTGCATAGATCCTCCCTTATGCCTACGAAATCTCGCCAAACATTTCCCATGATTACCAAAGCACATAATTTTAATAAAAATATCAATGATTTTTGGCAAACCCACATATACAAAAATTAATCGAGGTGAGGAGAATGAGACAATATGTAAAATAGTTTTGCCAATATCAATGATAGGCTACGATTCAATCTCATCCTCAATGAGATCAACCCTTGCCAAACTATTTACTTCAAAATCCAAACCAGTGTTGAGATCTACAAATACATTCAGCCCACTACTACTTGTGTTACTCATGTGCTCATCGAAATCAGCATCACCAATAGTAGGCTCGTCCTTACGGGTAATGGCCTCAATATCTATATCTCCTATCTCATGATCATCCTCCTCTCTCGTATCATGATCATCATCACCTCCATGGCCATGATCATCCTCCATACGCTCCATATTAGTAAATGTACTATACATCACTTTGGAACATGGCGTAATAGGTATGACATGCCACCACCTATTATTATCCCCACCATTGGTTGATAGACAACCTAATTCAAACACAAATATAATCATGTTATTTTCCTTGCATCGAAGGTATCAAATATTTAAAAGTGAGTATTTTTATATGTGTGTACAATACTTGTTCACATTGTTGCGGTAGTACTAGTGTGTCCTTCTTACTTTGCCAAAACTTTCTGGAGTCAATAGTTACAAAGCCACTTGCATGGTGTTTGATTGTTGCATTCGGGCCACTTTCCACCACATCCTTAAACCACTTTCAATTCAAAACATACACAAAGAAGAGTCGAAAGTCAAGCTTAATAATATCTTGGATTATGCCACAATAATCATCCATGGCTCCATTGGCTCCCTCAAAGCTAGCAATGATGCCACAATCTTGTGTGTTTCTCTTATCATCAATCCGTTGTGTTCGAAAATTCTTGCCCTCACACCATATAGCATTGAACATGGTACACTACACCAAGAAAAAATTAATTAAATAAGTAATCTAAATTGTTGAAAGCTGCTAACTTATGCATAACATTCTATACATTGACCTTGCTCATGCATCCCCTAGCATACTCCCATTCTTCCATTGTGATATGCATCCCCTCGTCTCTCTCTGCTCTCTCCATTTCGTCAAGAAGCCAATCCACATGACTATCCTTTGGAAGTTCTCTTAGATGCTGAGGGTATGGCACACGAGATCCGTGGTGTGTACGAAAGAGGGCCCTTTCTCCTTGTCTTCTTGCCTTTGCATCCTCGTATCTTGTCACCCATCTTTTCATCACATCACTATTAAGCATGCAATAAAGGTTGATATTATTAACCAACTCCGTGTCTATTACTTTGCTCCGTTCTTTCGCTCTCGGGGGGGTCACTCATCATATGTAACCCTATCATGTGAGTTCAACAGAAGGATATTTTTATTCTTAAAATTTACAGAAATAAATATACATAAGGGACTATTTAAAATAGTTTTGGAAAAAATTTATAGATTTGTATAGAAAAGGGGTACATTTTATTAATGAAAAATTTTACAGATAAGGGATTTTAAATATAGGCCTTGAACGCACGTGATATAGAGGGTTTATACATAGTGACCCCCCCGACCTTTCGCTTGAGGCACAATAGAGGTCATCCTTAGTTCTTCATCATCTCTCCATAGTCATGGGAGAGAGCTATCCACATCAACAAGAAACTCAGAAATATATACAAGTGACCCTTGTACCAACCAACCCTCGGCCATGCTACCTTCGGGCCTTGCATTTTGTCTCACAAAACCCTTCCAGGTCTTCATGAAGTGCTCGAGGAAGAACAACCATCGTGCATTTATAGTACCGCATATAGCAATCTCATCCACCAAATGCACTATTAGATGTAGTTGGCTTGTGAGAATAGAACGTGGAAACGTCTCTTCCACTAAACAAACCACCTCCACTGACATAACTCGAGCATTCTCAAGCATGGTGGGATATATTTCCTTTGAGCTCACATACCTAGAAAGGAAAAAGTACGCCATATTAGCAATATGAACACCTTCAATCGAGCATTGATATGCATCACATTTTGTATCCTATAAAGTACCTCATAAGCTCACCCATCTTGTAAATACAATCCTTCATGTCCTTCGATGCAGTATGAGAAATGCTAGTAGGTAGTATGAACTGAACACACAAGGAATGGTTGATTAGTTACTTCTAATTCACTCACAAATTTGGAAGGAAAAATATATTATGCACATAAAATACTTACTTGGAGCATCTTGTGCCAATCATGAGATTTCAAGCCATATAATTGCTCTACACCTCTTTTCTTGCTCTTTGTGAAGGCCCCCTTCAAACACCTCATGCATCCAGTGGGAGTATGAATTGTAGTGATAGCTCGTTTCACCACCACCATCTCTAGCTTTGATAACCTCCACGGTGCATGAGGTAAAAAGACACGCCCATTTGGCCTCTCTTGTGGCCAAGCTTCATGCATCCTCCCTGTGGTGCATAGATCCTCCCTTGTGCCTACAGAATCTCGTGTCCCATTCAAATGTTCCCAAATGGTAGATGCCACATTCTTGAAGATATGCATGGGATCAAGTAGGTGATTGATCTTGAGGTGGGACCAATATGGTAAATGATAAAAGATGGAGTATCTAAACAAAAGTTGGTGTTAGCGGGCAATCTTTATTTCCATTCAATATAGCACATAATAGTTGCAAACCCTCATGCCAAGTGGTGGAGGAGTCGTGGAGCCATCCCAAATTCTCATCCAATCTTCTGCAGTGATGAGTGACTGTGGGGGGACTTCATTCCAAGGGGTGACATATCTAGGATGATCAAGTGGAAGAAATCGGTGGTGATATTCATAGATGACCTTATTCAATGCATCTGCCCATGAGGCAACTAGCGAAGGACCACAAACAGGACATGCATGGTAACCCAATGTAGTGAGACCTGAACAATAGACACAATTAAGAGTTCAAGGTGGGTTGAGGGTGCCACATGGATTGCCTACTCATAAGTAAAAGCTCAATGCTTACCTAAACAATCGCCATAGCTTGGGAAGTCATGCATCGTCCACATCAAGACTGCTTTGCAGTTGAAGTCTTGTGATGAGAGAGGCTTGCTTACATCATGCACCTCGATACCTCTCCAAAGTATCTCTAGCTCATCGATCAAAGGCTCCAAATAAACATTAGGATTTTGGACTTTATGTTTCCCTGGAATTAGAAGGGATAACACAACATGTCCTTTCTTAATCGCCATAGAGGGTGCAAGATTATAATTCACCAATATCAATGGCCATACACTGTAAGAGGTGCTTTTGAGACCAAATGGGTTCACACTGTCCATATCCAATCCAAGTCTCAAGTTCCTAGGTTCTTCCTTGAAGCTTGGCCATGTGTCTTCAATATGCTTCCACGTAGGAGTATCTGCGGGAGTTCTCCACTTGCCATCGGTTGATCGATGGGAGGAATGCCATGACATGAGCTCTGCAATGGATTTGCCCTTGGATGCGAGGGATTATGGGAATTTTTCTCTCTTTTATCCTCACTTTTTCTCTCTTTTTCCTTCTCTTTTATCCTCTCTTTTCGTCTCTTTTCTCCTCTCTGTTTCTCTCTTATCTCCTCTCTTTTTCTCTCTTTTTTCTCCTCTCTTTTCTCCTATCTTTCCTTCTCTCTTTTATCCTCACTTTTTCTCTCTTTTATCCTCTCTTTTTATCTCTCTTATCTCCTCTCTTTTTCTCTCATTTTTCTCCTCTCTTTTCCTCTATTTTCCTCTCTTTTCTCCTCTCTTTCCTTCTCTCTTTTTCTCTCTTTTATCCCCACTTTTTCTCTTTTCACTTTCTCTCTCTTTCTCTTATCTCCTCTCTTTTTCTCTATTTTTTCTCCTCTCTTTTCTCCTTTTTCTCTCTTTTTCTCTCTTTTTTCTCCTCTCTTTTCCTCTCTTTTCTCCTCTCTTTCCTTCTCTCTTTTTCCCCACATGAAGCTTCAATAGCCTGACATTGAGCAAGCAGATATAGACTTCTGTCATTCTAATTCGAAGAATGCAGGAGTTTATAAATGCTTGCTCAATGTCAGGCTGTCACTCTATTTTTTCTTTTCCATCTCGTGACGAGGGCGTGCATGATGGAAAGAGGGCATGCTCAATGGTAATCTTCTTCTTTTCTTTTCTTAATTTCATCATGTGGCCAAGAAGCTCTTCAGCCTCACCTAATCTTTGGGATGCCATCTTTCGGGAGTTATATAACATTTTGGGGCACCCTCCCACTCCTAGGGAGTTATACACATACATGAAGGGTACTCCAAACACCCCCAAGGACTCCGCAGTACAGACTCCAAACCACCCCAACCCCACACCAGCTGAGATTACCCTAGTGGAGTCGAGACAGCCCAACTGGCTACAGAGCTGAGCCCCTTCTCCTCCCCTGCGTTCAGGAGGGCCTTCTGCATCACAGAGCCACTCGCATACTCCCATGCAGTTGAGAGTCACTTCTCCAGCTATGAGTGGCAATCGCCTACTCCCGTACAGTCGAGAGTTGCTTCTCCAGCTACGAGTGGCTAGCGTACTAGCTCGACACGACAGGGCAGCAAGCATAGTAGCAGGGAGAGCGGTGGGGGATGCATGGCACAGTGCTTTGGGGGGGGTAATGGTGGGAGCAGGGATGATTCAAATGATGCAGACATGCCAGAGGGTGATGGTACGATCTTCTATGACATCACTCAGATAGGAGGCATCTTGATGGATGCATGGGGGAAGGACATCATGGCCTTCATGCACTCTATAATTGATAACAACTACAGAGATTGCTTTATTCACTACAAAGACCATTCAAAAAAGTTGGCTGATGAGACCCTCACTGTTGTTCGCTCTAGGTATCCCAATCCCCCCAATGTTTAGTTCATAAATAAATGGGTCAAGTCAAAGATTGTTATGATACTTGCCAATAAAAGATCTTTACTTAAGAGGCAAGCACTAGCCGAGATCGCCAGGAGAGAGGGAGGTCAACCACCAAGGGGCCAGCCCTGTTAGATATGCTCAATGCCCCACCCTCCTGGTAACCAATAGTGGTCCAAGGTGCTCAAGTTGTAAGGCCCCCATATGAGGAGAAGCCATGTGTGAGCCTGGGACACTGGATGGATCCTGACTTGCATGTCAGATGAGGTCTATCAATGAGACTGTTGATGGTAGAAAGGTGATTGTGTGGGAGCCCCCTATTCTTGCTGGGCCTGGGGGCCAGCTGGCCCCTAGCTAGGGGGTCCCAAGGGGGCCAGCAGTGGCCCCCCTGGTGGGGGTTTGAGGGCGGGAGCCCTCGAGGCGATGGTATAGGTAATATTCCCTAAATATTCCATGGACGACTAGTCGGTTCCATCGACTAGGTTGACTGGTCGGCTCCACCGACTAGGTCGACTGGTCGACTCCACCGACTACGTTGATCCGACTACCGCCCTCATAGCTATAAAGAGGCGACCTCCCTTGTCCATTGTATCAAATCAGTTCAGATCAAATCAGATCTTTCAGCTAGTAGCTCCACCTAGTATCTATCTAGATCGCCATCTAAGCTCCACTGTGGGAGCACACGGGTGGACGGAGCCATCATCTGTACTACATCAGTATTGAAGGAAAAGTTTGTTCCTCTCCAGTTTGCTGTGTACTCTCTATTCTTTGTTCAGTTTCTATTCCGTTGCGCCGTGTAATTTAACATGGTATCAGAGCCTAGGTGGCTCTAAGGATTGAAGAATAGAAGAGAGGCGAGGGCTTCAACAGCATACAGAGTGATGGCAATATGAAGCGGCTCAATAGGAAGCATCTCGAGTTCACCAGCTACTGCTACACCAACAATCCAGGCATTGAGGATTCGCCCACCAGCCTTCACTGAAGGCAAGCTAGATGGTACGAACTACACTTTGTGGAAGTTTAAAATTACTGTTGTTCTAGATTCATATGAGCTTCTGAAGACAGTACTGGGGAGTGACCCAGAACCACAAGGAACCCCCGACCCAGCAAATTCGAGTAGTATGATACCTTCTATGAGCTTGGAAACGTAGGAATGCAGATGCTTTATGTGCCCTGGTTACAAGTACTACTGATAGTGTTTTGACCTTGATTCAGCATACATCTAAGGCAACTGTGGCTTGGAATATATTGAAGAGTGAGTATGAGATGCGAAATCAGACAAGGATCCAAAACTTGGAGAATCAGCTCGCAACTGAGAATTTTAATGAAGGAGAGACAGCGGAGGTGTTCATAACCCGAATCAAAAATCTGCATGACCAAATGGCTAGTGCTGGGATACAAAAGACTAGCAAAGAGCTAGCTCGGCGGTGTCTCCGGATATGTCCACCAAGGTTTGATGGACTGGTAACAGCGCTTAACACTCAGGTGAGACCCCAACCATTGTCATTTGAGGAGTTTTGTGCTTTACTTATGGAGGAGAAACTGAGGCTTAAAGCTTGAGATGGAGGTGGCAATGGGGATGCTGCTTTCTCTGCCACTGCGAAAGGCAAAGGTGGTTCCTCCACCAAAGGTGAGTCCTCTACTAGTGGTGACAAAAAGAAGAAGGGCGGCAAGAAGAAGTTTCAAGGAGAATGCTTCTACTGCAGAAAGAAGGGCCATATGATTGCAAATTGCCGGGTCAAGAAAGTAGATGAAAAGAGTGGTATCCTGAAGAAGACATTTAAGGGGAAAGAGATAGCTAACACAGTGGAAGCAGAGTTGGATCTATTTCTGGCCATTGAGGAGGAGTGTTCCTTAGTTCAAGAAGCTTCAACCACTGATTCATGGGTGTTGGATAGTGGTGCCTCCCGTCACATGACCTGCAAGAAGGGTCTATATTGTTCCATGCAGCCTCTACACGAACCCATCACCATGACGGTTGGTAATAACGCAAAATGCCCTTTTGAGGGTACATGTATAGTTTCATTTGTTTCTATAAATGGAGATGTTAAGAAACTATCTAATGTGTTGTATGTTCCACAAATCAAGAGAAATTTGCTATTAGTTGCTTCCATAACTGACCTTGACCATGAGGTGAGGTTCAATAAGACAAGAGCAAAAATTCTAGATAGTGCAGGCAATCTTGTTGGCACAGGAGTAAGGAGGAACAACCTGTATGAGCTAAGTGCTCTTACATCCACCGCTAGAGTGTGCACAAGCAGACTTTGGCATGAAAGATTCGGCCACATCGGATTCGCAGTGTTGAAGGAGATGCAAAAGCAAGCTAGGGTTGCTCACTTACCTACAATCACAGAAATCAAAGAACCGTGTGAAGCTTGCATGATGGGCAAGCAACAGAGAAAGGCATTTCCACAAGAAAGCAAGAATAGAGCAAACGCTTTTTTAGAGTTGGTGCATGTTGACTTGTGCGGTAAGATGCCTACACAGGACTTGGGGGGATCTTCCTATTTTTATTGATTATCGACGACTATAGTAGGAAGATGTGGGTGTACTTTCTTCGCGAAAAGGCTCAAGATTTTGGTAAATTTAAAGAATGGCTAGAGCTTGTTGAAAATGAAACAGGGAGAAAAGTGAAGAAAATCAGATTGGATGGTGGTGGTGAGTTTGTTTCTACAGAGTTTGGAGATTTTTGCAAGAGAAAAGGGATCAAGCGACAAACGACAACACCACATATGTGTCAGCAAAATTCAGTTATTGAACATCGAATGCGAACCACGGTGGATATGGGGAGGTGTATGTTGAAAGGTGTTGGACTGCCAAACCACTTTTGGGCTGAGGCTATCAATATTGCAGTTTACATTCTTAATCGCAGCTATACAAAGGCACTCAAAGGTAAAACACCACGTGAGGCTTACAGCGGTAAGAAGCCATCTATCTCCCACTTCAGAACGTTTGGGTGTGAATGCTATGTGCATGTACCAGACAAAGAGAGAAACAAGCTACAACCAAAAAGCACAAAATGTATCTTCTTAGGCTATTGTGATGAGAAGAAAGCCTATAAGTTGTATGAACAAGAGGTAAAGAAGACCATAGCGAGCAAGAGGCAAAGAAGATCATAGCAAGCCGGGATGTGGTGTTCAGGGAGTAGCCACATGCAGTGGAGGCAGAGAAGAGCTCTTCCACTTTATCATCAAGCGAAGAGGTAATTCACTATGGACCTATCCCAAGAGCTATAAAGGAGGAGGAAATATCAGATGATGAAGGTATAAGTCACCAACCTATTGTTACACCACCGAAAAAGCCATTGCCGCGATGGGTAAGGCACCTCTACGACCATGATAACCAGATGCCTATGTCTGTTGAGTAGCATGCAGATGGACCAAGGCGGTCTCAAAGAATCGAGGAGCAAAGGAGGGCTTCTGCTCACATAGTCAATATGGCCTTGATGGCTAAGATTATTGCAGAACTAAAGGAGCCTGGGAGTTTGGAGGAAGCACTTGCAGACTGAGATTAAAAAAATGCTATGCAAGTAGAATATGACAGCATCATGAAGAATGAAACTTGGGAGTTGGTAGATCGACCACCTAACAGAAAGGTTATTGGCACCAAGTGGTTTTGGAAGGTAAAGTACAAGGCCGATGGGACTTTGGAAAAGTACAAAGCCAGATTGGTTGCACAAGGATTTTCGGAGGTTGAAGGGTTTGATTTTCAAGAATCTTTCGCTCCGACTACCAGAATGACCACTATTCGCACAGTACTATTAGTGGCTGCTCATAAAAAGTGGCCAGTTTATGAAATGGATGTTAAATCAACATTCTTGAATGGTGACCTCAAGGAGGAGGTGTACGTGGCTCAGCCACTTGGGTTTGAGGCCCCCCATTTTGAGAACAAGGTATGTAAGCTGAAGAAGGCTCTGTATGGGCTGAAACAAGCCCCAAGAGGATGGTACCAATGGATAGACAAATTCTTTCATAAATTAAACTTCAAAAGATGTGCCTCAGCAGATGCTAACTTGTATGTGTACAGGAAAGATGGAAAAACTGCTATTATTGTTCTATATGTGGATGATCTCCTTATTACAGGTGACTATGAAGACATGATCTACCAGACTAGAAAGGCATTGAGCATGGAGTTTGAGATGACAATCTTAGGCTTGATGCACTACTGTTTAGGGATTGAAGTCTGGCAAGATCTTCATCTCTCAACAAAAATATGCAAGGGAGATCTTGAAGGAATTTGGTATGTCCGAGTGCAAGGAGATAGCTACACCTATGGAGGTAAATGTGAGGTTGTATATGGAGGATGATGCACCACCAGCAGACATCGGGAGATACAGGAACTTGGTCGGCAGTCTCGTCTATCTGTGCAACACTAGATCGGACATCAGTTTTGCTGTTGGCGTTTTGAGCAGGTTCTCCAATAAGCCCCGGGAGAATCATTAGAATGCAGGGATGCGGGTGCTTAGGTATGTAAAGGGCACTCTTGATTATGGCATCACCTACGGTACGAGCACTTCCTTGGCTGGTCATTGTGACTCAGATTGGGCTAGAGATGTTGATTCCAGGAAATTAGTTTTTGGATATTGTTTCTCTTTAGGTTCAGGTATCTTCTCTTGGATCAGTAAGAAACAACCAACAGTGGCATTGTCTTCTACCGAGGCTGAGTACAAGGTAGCATGCTTTGCTGCATGTGAAGTAGTGTAGCTGGGGAGGATCTTATGGCACATGGGAGTGCAAGAGGATGAGGCAATTGTGCTGAGGTGCGACAATCAAAGTTGCATGGCCATTGCTAAAAATCGAGTGTTTCATGCACATACGAAACATATAGAGATTCAGTATCACTATGTGCGTGATTTGATCGACGATGGGATAGTGAAATTGGTCTATTGTCCAACGGAGCAAAATGGAGGAGATATCTTCACCAAGGTACTCGGGAAGGATCAGCTTCAGGGTCATCTTCAGAGACTCAGCATTGGGCCAAGAAGGTAGTTCACCTACGGGTGGACATTGAGGGAGGATGTTAGATATGCTCAATGCCCCACCCTCCTGGTAACCACCAGTGGTCCAAGATGCTCAAGTTGTAAGGCCCCTATATGAGGAGAAGCCATGTGTGAGCCCGGGACACTGGATGTGGATCCTGACTTGCATGTCAGATGAGGTCTATCAATGAGACTGCTGATGGTAGAAAGGTGATTGTGTGGGAGCCCCTTATTCTTGCTGGGGCCTAGGGGCCAGCTGGCCCCTAGCTGGGGGGTCCCAGGGGAGCCAGCGCCCCCCTTGGTGAGGGCTCGGGGGCGGGACCTCCCGAGGTGATGGTATAGGAAATATTCCTTCAATATTCCATGGATGACTAGTCGGTTCCACCGACTAGGTTGACTGGTCGGCTCCACCGACTAGGTCGACTAGTCGACTCCAGCGACTACGTTGATTTGACTACCGCCCTCATAGCTATAAAGAGGGGACCTCCCCAGTCCATTGTATCAGATTAGTTCAAATCAGATCAGATCTTCCAGCTAGTAGCTCTTCACCATTATCTATCTAGATCGCCATCTAAGCTCCACTGTGGGAGCACACGGGTGGACGGAGCCATCATCTATACTACATCAGTATTGAAGGAAAAGTTTGTTCCTCTCCAGTTTGATGTGTACTCTCTATTCTTTGTTCAGTTTCTGTTCCGCTACGCTGTGTAATTTAACAAGCCCCACACCGCTCACAAGCGTGAGTGGAAGAATGCAATGAAGGCAATGAAGGTGGACCCCAGTCTGCAACATGTGGAGGCATGAAGGATCCAAATGGAGCAATATGGAAACGTGCATTTTGGAGCAGGGGATGTTGAATCATGGGAGGCCCAATTCGTAAGTTTCGATCTCAAATTATATTGTGTTTATGTGGTTTATTAGGAAGTTGTTTCTTTGTGCTAACCCCTCCGCAAATTGTGTCATCTTGCAGCTTGATATCGTGGGCAAGTACACTACTCCTGTCGAGATAGCCTACCACCGCCACCATCGCAGAGGAGATACATGGAGGCACTTCTATGATGATGGTTTGATTACTGAGGAGTAGTATATCCGGGCTACTGGAGCGCCCCCTAGGTATTTAAAAGTAATTAATTAATACTGTAAATAAAGATTTGATTTTTCATACATTGATACATGTTGTCCCTCGTTTATAGGGCTAGCTACTCTTTTTTGTACTTGAAGCCATTGTCTTGGCTTTGTGCCTCTCTTGTATATACACTCCTCTTATTTTTTGTACTTGAAGCCACAGGATGTGGCTTGGCTTCATGCTTTATGTACATACAAGCACTTTTTGGGCTATGAATTAATATACACTCCTTTTATTTTTTTGGCTTTCAATTTCCTTGTGCAACTTTCTATCAATGAATGCCTTGTGAACTAAACGTTTTGGAGTTGTAATGTTTTAGTCGGAATTGTAATCATCGGCTATAGACGTGCTTGGAAGCGTGCTAATCAAAATGCGGTTGGCTATAAGAATTGAATTGCACAATGTGGAAATGGGATTCTTGTAACTACATAGCATACACAACATACACAACATTCTATTCAACCACACAAAATTTTACTTTTATTAAAAAAAAGATTCTATAGAGCATCTATAAGCGTGTCTATGTACGTCTATTTCTACAGAGCGGTTAAAAGCGCATTTATAGGCGTGTCTGTCTGTTATATAGACGTGCAAATAGATGCGCCCATAAGTTTTTTTTAGTTAAGGAAACGCGTCTATGTGCGCATCTGTGGGTGCTTTTTCTTATTGTGTTATGCATGGGGTTGATTTCATGAAGTTTATAGTTTTATAACAGCTATGACTGAATCCAATTATTAATATGGTATGATTCGTAATGCTTTAGTACCCATCCATTTATAAAGTAGTCGGCTAAGCATATAGAGGCTAACCTAAGATACTAGCATTGCTTTTTGTATAAAAATTTCCTTGCAAAGGAGTTGGCATGATTATGCCTCAACAAAGAAATACAAGAACTAGCTGATGAGGAGCAGATTTACATCATGGCTAGCTGCCCCTTGTGCACTCATAAGTGCCTGGGTTAATCAACTGACTTCCAAGATCCATCATGGAAATTCTACCAAGAAAAGCATTGCTTATGGCATTAAAAAAAAGATTACTAAGGTGATGTCAGTATAAAGCACTTTGTCATCATTTGTTAAGGAACTAAAAAGGAGATCAAGTGGGCTATTACCATCATATGGATTTGTGAAGAAGTAGTGGGAAAGGATTGCACTATACTGTAAGGAATGAATTCCTTATGAGGCATGGTCGTCTATGGTTTTACATAGCAATTCAGGCTTGGAGTTGTAGGGCATTGACATAGTGATGCTACAATGAAAGTAGTTGAGACTTTCTTTGGCCAGCTTTGAGACAAGAGATAGATGCCTTTGTAAGGGATTTGCATCTTATGTAAGTAGATATGGGGTTTGTTGTACCCTCTACTTATTGTGAATAGACCGTGGGAAAGCATGCCTATGGGTTTTATTTTGGAAGCTTCCTCGAGCACCAACAGGGAATGTTAGTGATTGGAGTGTTTTATCTATATTCAGTAACCAGGTCTATTTCATCCCAATGAGGAAGAAGATAAGAGCAATCTTATGGTTAGATTGTTCATGGAGAACATCTTTGAGTGTTACAACATGCTTTCGTCTATCATCTGTGACAAAGATTTGCTTGCTATCGAGTCAAGATTGGAAAGACTCAGTCAAATCAAAGGAAAGTAAGGGGTAAAGTTTCCCGTTATCTGTTGAAGTGCACCTATAAATACGAAGTGGATGGAGGAGGGTGACTTAGTAAATTCACCTTAGTTGGCAACTTTTACCTTGAGGCTTTTCAGCTAGAGTCGACCTTGGTCGTGGCTCCTTCAAGTTCAATGGAGTGTGGGTCTAGAGCATTACGTGATGCTCAAGAGGGGTACCCCCACTCCGTTGGTTCAAATAGGCTCAGATATCTAGGGGTTGCTTGGTGACACTATATGTCTCACCCGAGGTATTGCTTTCTGATAGTATATATACTTTGGAACTTCTATGATTAGTGTACTAGTCAATTTGAGATGGTTTTTGCATTGGTGTATGATTTCAATCCTAGGCTCTAAGAATCATATATGCAATGTTTGTTGTGTGGTACTTGTTGAACATTCTTGTGGTGGCAAGAGAAATTATTGTTGTCAAGCTTTGTGTTCATGTACTTCAATCCTTGAAGGCAATCGAGGACGTTTGCCCTTTTTCAAGAGGAGGGTATGTCATGGGGACATCAAATTTTAAAGGTCCTGAATTTACATCTTTAAAATTCTAAAGTTCTTGAATTTTTGTATGAACACCTTTGGCCTCGGGGGCATAGGTGCTGGGCAGGAAGGCTAGGGCACAATTAATTAAAATTCCTGAGGCCCCCTTGGGAATGCTGAATGTGCTTTTAATTAATGTAAGGGTACAATCCCTAGGCATTAAATTAAAAGAGGGAACACTAGGAATTAAATGTCTGAGTGGTTTAATTCCCAGGCTATTTTTGGAATAATAATAGGTCCTTCTAGATTTTGGCCAGGTTAAGCAAGGCACAGGCATAAAAAGTTGGGCGAATTTTTTCTAGGGCCATGCTGGGCAGTTTCCATAGGCTTCTAGCTAGTAAAAGCTAGGCGCCCTCTCTCTAGCTACTTTTGGCTACTTTTTGCATGAAAAGCGAGTAGGCTAGGTGCTACTCTTTAGTCATTCTTCAAGTCGCCCAGGCTAGAGGAGGCAGCAGAGTAGTAGGCAGTTGCCAGAAGGAGGTCGCCCAGTGTCCAGGAGGTCAGCAAGAGGCTGCTTGTCATGAAGGAGGCAAGTAGAAGACAGTGTTTTGTAGGAGCGAGGAGGATACGGTTTGTCGCAAAGAAGTTGGTCTTCTATCATCCAAAGGCATCCAGAAGGCTATTTGCTGGCAGTTTCCCGCAAAAAGCTGTTGGTTTTCGTGTTTTCTGGCAAGAGGCAAGGCAAGAGAAGGTAGGCACTCCATGTACAGTTCCCAAGTTGAGTTTTCATCGCGATATGCTTTTTTGCACATTGGTTGGCTAGAAACAAGGCTGGGAAATCTAGGTGCACATCTTCTGGGCTGTTTGGCAGGTGCTTTTTGCATATATTCACTGGATATCATGAGAAGATTGCTGGAAATTGCGTGGAGAGTCTGGGCACACCTTCTTGGTGGCTGGATAGTCAATTTTTGGCTGATTTGCTGATTGTTTTTCACATTTGTAAGCTGGAAACGAAGCTAGAAGGCAAAGCAAACTTTTTCCTGGTTGGTGACTTGGTTTCTGGGCTGATTGTTGGCCGATGCCGACAGTTTGGTGCTGTGGAGGCTTCTACTTTCGAGTGGCTGGCTGGTTGGTTAGTTTCTCGTGTTGCTTTTTTGGTGCTTTTTGTGGAAAAGCACCCAATTTGGAAGATAGGCTTAGGTTGCGAGCTCTGTCTGTCTGAAGATTATTGCACATCAAATCTTATGGTGATACTTTGTAATCTCTGATTGAATTATTCAATACCGAAAGGGGTGCCATGGTTTTGGGCCCATGAAGAACATAAAGAGCTTTTTGTGCAACTTGTGATATGGTACTTCTATCTCTTAGTCAAAGAGCTGTGTCCTGATGTGAATTGGTATGCTATTGACACATCAGTTTCGAGAATTGTAGGACATGGTGTGAAACTTGATATCAGTCTCTGCCATGGCCTGTAAGAAAATAATACAACGTCTGTGCTCAACAGATAACAGGATCTCGTATGCAAGAGAGAAAACAAGATAGTATAGAGAATCAAAAAATTGATTACTGTAGAACTGATACAATAGATGGCGCTGCCTCCCAACCGTGCGCTCTTGTGAAAGAAGCTTCGATGGCGTGCTGGAAATAGTAGAAGACGGAGGCTGGATGCTAAGGAATCAAGGTTGCTATAGCCAGTGATGAAATGGCCTTCATGGGCTTGCTCTTATATAGCCACCAGTCGTAGTCGGTTAGGCTCAATTGGGTGACTGACCCAGTCCGCCCAAAACGGTCGACTGGGGGTCGGTCCCGAAATAGGCCACCAACCATACGATAGAACCGGTGCGCAAAATAGAGCAACTAACCTACAGAACTTGTTCGGCCCAGAGCCATCCGGGATCATCTGAGGCTCCAAACAGGCCCCGCAACCCGAGAGTGGGTTGTCTTGGGAAATGCTCCGTCTACCCTCAGTGCGGTCAGTCAAGGGATGCCTTCCTGCACTTGCATGTAGCCTAGTTGGCGGTGTGCCAACTCTATCTGAAGCAGTCCAGCCATCAGGCCACACATGGCCCCCATCTGGTGTCCAAACCAGGACCTACCGGCGGATAACTGAGCTACTCAAATGCCTTCTCCTCATATGGGGAGTTTACAAGTAGAGTTAGCTGGTTCCCGCGTAGTTACACGACGAGAGTGGAGCATTGATATCTAACACCCCCCCTCAATGCCCACCCGCAAGTGAACTTATTTTTTTGGCCCAATGCCAAGTTGATGAAGATGCCTCTCCAGCAAGTCTCTTCCAAGGGCCTTCGTGAAGATGTCCGCATCATTCTCTGTAGTCGGACAGTACACCAAGTCCACCTCTCCATCCATGATGAGCTTGCATACAAAGTGATATTGAATCTCAATGTGTTTTGTGGGAGCGTGGAACACCGGGTTCTTTGCAATCGCCATGCAACTCTGATTGTCACATGATAACTGCATAGGCTTGTTCTGCACTGCACCCATGTCCCCCAAAATCCTCCTCAACCACACTGCCTCGCAAGAAGCAAAGCATGTAGATTTGTACTCGGCCTCGGTAGAAGAAAGAGCAACTGTGGGTTGCTTCTTGCTGACCCATGACACAACTCCAGATCCAATTGAGAAATAGTACCCTGTCACTGATCTCCTGCTGTGCATGTCTCCTGCCCAATCCGAGTCACAGAATCCGATCAAGATGTTGCCCTTGGTATAGGTGATGCCATAATCAAGTGTGCCTTTGATGTATTTCAGCACCCGCATCCCTGCCCTCCAATGGTTCTCCCGGGGCTTATTGAAAAACCTGCTAAGTACACCAGTCGCAAAGCTGATATCCGGCCGTGTGTTGCACAGGTAAATCAAGCTGCCTACAAGTCTTCTGTACTTCGCTTCATCCACCAGTGGTGATGAATCCTCGTTTGAGAGCTTCGCGTCAACCTCCATAGGCGTACCAACTGTCTTGCACTCAGCCATGCCAAATGCCTTCAGTATCTCTCCAGCATACTTCAGCTATGAAATGAAGATCTGTTTCGGCTCCTGCCAAACTTCAATCCCCAAATAAAAATGCATCAGTCCGAGGTCTGTCATTTCAAACTTCAATCCCCAAATAAAAATGCATCAGTCCGAGGTCTGTCATTTCAAACTCTCTTCCTAGCAAATGCTTTGTCTGCGAGATCTTCTCTTCATGGTTCCCTATTATGACAAGGTCGTCCACATAAAGGACCACGATCATACACCTGCCTCCTTCTCTGAAGATATACAAATTTGCATCAGATGGGCTCCTCCTGAGCCCGTTTTGCAGAAAGTAGGCATCAATTCGCTGGTACCACGCTTGTGGGGCCTGTTTCAGCCCGTAAAGTGCCTTCTTTAGTTTGTAGACTTTACCATCTGAACTGGGGATCTCAAAACCTGGTGGTTGTTCCACGTATACCTCCTCCTTGAGATCTCCATTCAGAAAGGCGGATTTCACATCCATCTGAAACACGGGCCAACTTCCCTGGGCAGCTAAAGCCAAAACACTGCGAATTGTGGTTAGTCGAGCTGTGGGAGCAAAAGTATCTTGATAATCAAAACCATGTACCTATGCAAATCCTTTTGCCATGAGCTGAGCCTTGTACTTATCCAACGTGCCGTCGGACTTGTACTTGGTCTTGTACACCCACTTGGTTCCGATTACCTTGCGTTTTGGTGGTCGATCCACAAGGTCCCAAGTGTTGTTCTTCATTATGGAGCCATACTCTGACTGCATAGCCTCCATCCACCTATCATCGCCCTGTGCCTCTTCCAGACACTTGGGTTCATTAGCACGGATCACTTCTATCATCAAAGCATAGTTGACCAAATGTTCCTGCGCCCTTCTTTGCTCCTCTAATCTCTTGGACCGGCAGTGTTCGGATGGTTCCTCCTCAATGGATGGAGGTTCTCTGCCATCCAAAAGCTGCTTTACCCACTTCAGGAATGGCCGTTGCCGTTGTGGTTCTGCAGGGTCTTCTTCATCTTCTTTGTCTTGAATCCTCCCAAGCACCGTTGGCAGAGTTCGGTCTGCTGTTGGTGGTGGTACTGGATGGATATCGTAGTCTTGCTTATCTGGGAAGGAAGCATCCTCCTCCAATTGATGCGGCTGTTCTGAGAAGACCACATCGCGACTTACAATTACCTTCTTGGTAACAGGGTTATAGAGACGGTAACCCTTTGCCTCTTCACTGTAGCCCAAGAAAATACACTTCCGGCTCTTCGGTTCCCATTTGGTCCTGGTAGCATCAGGGACATGCGCAAAACAGTCACATCCAAAAACCTCGGGGGGGTCACTCATCATATGTAACCCTATCACGTGAGTTCAACAGAAGGATTTTTTTATTTCTAAAATTTACAAAAATAAATATACATAAGGGACTATTTAAAATAGTTTTGGAAAAAATTTACAGATTTGTATAGAAAAGGGATACATTTTATTAATGAATTTTTTTACAGATAAGGGACTTTAAATATAGGCCTTGAACGCACGTGATATAGAGGGTTTATACATAGTGACCCCCCCGAGCCAAAAACTCTGAAAGGTGCAGCTGAAGGTTTCTTACCAGAAAAGACTTGTAGTGGAGTCATCCTGTTCACAGCCTTCGTGTAGCTATGATTGAGGATGTAAACTGCAGTGTTACATGCTTCAGCCCAGAAAGCCCAGAAAGCCTTTGGCAAATCTTTCCCTTTCATCATACTCCGGCCCATTTCGCAGATGACACGCATCTTGCGTTCTGCTACTCCATTTTGCTGTGATGTATGTGGTCGAGGTTTCTGCCTCTTGATCCCATGACTTTTGCAATAACTTTCGAATTCAGTCGATGTGAACTCTCCACCTCTGTCTGATCTCAGCTTCTTCACCTTCCTCCCCGATTCTTTCTCGACCATTACATGCCATTCCTTGAACCTACTGAAAGCCTCGTCTTTTGTCTTCAGGAAGTATATCCATATCCTTCTACTGTAGTCATCAATCAGCGTCATGAAGTAGTAGGAACCACCCAAAGATTCCGTCTCCATCTTTCCACAGAGGTCTGTGTGAACGAGCTCTAGAAGAGCCTTTGCCCTGTTGGCCTCTTTAGGAAAGGGTTGCCGATGCTGCTTGCCCCCATCATGCAAGCTTCACATACATCGGGCAAATCTAAAATTTCTGGTAGGTCTGCAATCATTCCACTTTTATGCATTTCCTTCAAAGAACTAAGGTTTAGATGACCAAACCTCTCATGCCACAGCTTAGTGTTCTTCACATCCGCTCGAGCACTGAAAGCTGAGAGTTCGTAAATGTTGTTGTGCCGTGTACCTTTAGCAACGACCTTTCCTTGAAGATCCAGGATCTGTGCACCATTCTTATCGAATTGAACTTTGAGGTCCCAATCCGTGATCGCAGAAATGGACAACAAGTTTCTCTTGATATCTGGCACATAAAGAACATCGGACAACTGTTTTACAACTCCATCTGACTTGAGAGCAATCATACCTTTTCCTTTTGCTGGACATTTTGCATCATTGCCGACTGCTACCATGATGTCATTCCCTACCGGCTCTAGAGAGGTATACCAATCCTTCCGACTGGTCATGTGGCGTGATGCACCACTCTCAATGATCCAAGGTTCATCCGCAGGTACATGAACTACCTCCGTGCAAATCTCCTCAATTGCGATGAATAGCTCTACTGGTACTGCCTACACACTGTTGCTGGACTCTTTCTTCACTCCGTTCTTCTCATCTGCAATCTTCTTGTGGCACTGATTCTGCTTGTGCCCTGCCTTGTTGCAATAGAAGCACTTGATCTTCTTCTTTCTCTTTTTATCATCATAAGAAGATGGGTTACTAGAGTCCTTACCCTTACCTTTCTTTGATCTGTTCCAGAAAGCCGAATCTTCTCCAGTCCTCGTCTTTTGATGCATCTCCTCCTCCAGAAGCATCGCGCTGAAATCCTCAAAGTTGAGGGGCGGATTTCTGTTCTATGTATTCAGCGCTGTAACAAGACCGTCGTACTTTGGTGGGAGAATCCGTATGCACCTTTGTGCTAGATTCTCACTGGTGATGGTGATGCCAATCGCAGTCATCTGATCACGCAGATTCTTCACCCTGGTGATGAACTTCTCTGTCGCTTTAGACTCAGGCAACTTCTCGTTCGTGAGTTAAGTCTCCAGATTCTGAATCGGCATCTGATTCGTGGTCTCGTACTGATTTTTCAAGACCGTCCATGCCTCCTCCGCTGTGGTGACATGTTGAATTAACGACATGATGGAATCACTAACACTGCAGACAATAGAACACAGTGCATCTGCATTTCTTCTTGTCCACACGAGAATCTCATCCGCAGTTGGTACTATCTATTGTCCTGCATTGGCTAGATCCGGTCTCGCAATCGGCCTCACATCCACCCTAGTGGCAGTGTCCCAAAGCTCGTATGCGCTTAGGATGGTCTTCATCTTGAACTTCCAGAGTGGATAGTTAGAGCCGTCCAACTTTTCGCTTTCGCCGAACGGTGGGATTCGTAGTCTTGCGGGCTGGGCCATCTTTCACAATCTGGCCATCTCTCACAATCTGCTTGCAAACAGAAACACACTACCAAATCTTCTTGCTAGAGTCCGGGCTCTGATACCATGTAGAAAAATAATACGTCTGTGCTCAACAGATAACAGGATCTCGTACGCAAGAGAGAAAACAAGATAGTATGGAGAATCAAAAAATTGATTATTGTAGAACTGATACAATAGATGGTGCTGCCTCCCAACCGTGCGCTCCTGTGAAAGAAGCTTCCATGGCATGCTAGAAACAGTAGAAGACGGAGGTTGGATGCTAAGGAATCACGGTTGCTATAGCCAGTGATGAAATGGGCTTCACGGGCTTGCTCTTATATAGCCACCAGTCATAGTCGGTTAGGCTCAATTGGGTGACCGACCCAGTCCGCCCAAAACGGTCAACTGGGGGTCGGTCCCGAAATAGGCCACTGACCATACGATAGAACCGGTGTGCAAAACAGAGCAACTAACCTACGATCCCCGTTTGGCCCAGAGCCATCCGGGATCATCTGAGGCTCCAAACGGGCCCCACAACCCGAGAGTGGGCTGCCTCGAGAAATGCTCCGTCTACCCTCAGTGCGGTCAGTCAAGGGATGCCTTCCCGCACTTGCATGTAGCCTAGTTGGCGGTGTGCCAACTCTATCTGAAGCCGTCCAGCAATCAGGCCACACATGGCCCCCATCTGGTGTCCAAACCAGGACCTACCGGATAACTGAGCTACTCAAATGCCTTCTCCTCATATGGGGGGCTTACAAGTAGAGTTAGCTGGTTCTCGCATAGTTACACGAGAGTGGAGCATTGATATCTAACATGGCCCTTGTGCTTCTTTGCTAGAGATGGTGACCATGCTAGAGCTCAAGCCTATGCATAATTTCACAAATAATGCATCTACAGTAGGGGAGCTCAAAGATCGAACTGATGTATTATTTTTAGCTCAGCCGGACAGGAGAAAGGTTATCATGGCATATATTACAATCGATTTTTTCGATTTGGTCGTCTCTGAGAAGACTCCTCCACAAGTGAGACAATCTGGTGCCTATGACTTGATTTTTGACAATGATTCTGCTGGACTGCGGCTTTTAGTGAGAATGCTACTGACAAGAAGTCTAAATCTTGGATTTATTCCCATAGCTCTTCCACTCATTCCAACCATGCCAAAGGGTGCAACAGTCACGGGTCTATCTATGGTGTTTACTGCTAAACCAAAACACGCAGTTGAGGACTCTGATGTGGATACATAGCAGCCATCTCCTCGAGGCACTAAAGTGTATTTTTTCAAGTATGAACATCGGGATTATAAAAGATGCCGTACTCAAAATAGGTAGAGTGGAGGAATAGGTTGAAAATCTAGGAAGAGCCCAAGTTATTGGATGGGGTCATAGAGCTTCTAGACACTGGTCATTGCAGAGTATTTGATCACATATCCACTAGGAGAGAGGCTCTCTCTTAAAATGAAAGCAGTTGATATTTTTACTCTGCAATATCCCAGATTGCAAATACAATCAACAATTTGTACACTAACCATAGGATGATCCACAGAGATATCTCCATTGGAAATATAATTTGGGTGAGAGAAACAAAAAATGCTTATCTCATTGATTGGGCCACTGGGGAGTGGATTCAGGAATGTAATGAAATAACAAGCACACCAATGTTTATGTCCATTCATATCCTTAGGAAGGAAAAAAGCAATGTCTCAACAGATCTTGAAAGTTATTGTAGTAGATTGTCATTTTTCGTGGCGCAAGAAGGTTGTGGGTAATAACAGGCATCGCACACATAAAGGAGTGAAGTATTGCATGATGAAAGAGGACTTTTAGGAGTTCGCAGAAAAGATGACAGAAGATTTGGATTTGAAAAGAGGTGTTGAGAACCTGAGACAATTGTTTTTTGTTCTTGAGTACTGAACTAATGTAACAACTGAGGAGTTCTTGCAAGCACTACATAAAACAGATTAAGGCTGGCTGAATTCAGTGTAAGGGTTAGGCCCCTCAGAGAAGTAAATCCAGATAAATGCCAAAAAGAATCTCACAAACCAAGTGAGGACACACAAAGGCATGCTACCTGGAAATGCTAACAGTTGATCAAAGTTCAAATTGAGGAAGCCGTTGTCTTTGCAAATGTCAATAAGTAACGAGATATGAAAAAAGGCTTCAAATTCATCAAAACATGAGTAAAGGATAGGGAGAATGAAGGTTAGGCAGACTTTGTAAGAGGGGAAAAAAGGTCAGTTGCTCTATGGCAGCAAATAAGGGAGACAGTGGGAAAGTTGAGGAGTTTTTTCTTCCAAACAAATGTAGAAAAAAAATCCCCAAGAAAAGGACATGCATCATGTGCCTCTGATGCATGCTTTTGTTCCAGCCTTCATCATTGTTGTGTGGGAAAGAGCTGCAGAAAGAAGCGTGTTGCTAGGGAAAAAGAGCTGGAGAAGGTGGCAGTGTGCTGCCGGAGGAGAGGAGCTAGAGGGATTGCGCTTCGACTAATTGGCTATACTCACCGTCCTTGAGCCATTTCTAACCACGTCATCATCTTTCCCAAGCCCTCTGATCTGTAGAACCACCTGGGCGCACTTCCAACTAGAAGGATTTTCCAAAATTTTGCTCCTGCTGTCCGTGCTGATAGCTTCTTCACCCGGTGACATTTCACAAAATTTTTCCTATAGAATCAACCATTTGCAAAACCCTGTTAGTCATAGCTGGACTTCTTATTAGCTACTTGTTCAATTTCGAGCCCATTTGGTCTATAGGAGGAGGAGCAATCAAAGAAAAATTAGTCGACTTTCAAGCAGTTCTCACGGGCTAGCTGGCAGATATTTTTAGCTCTTCTTTGGGTTGGATATCCTCTGGTATATGTGTTCTCTTTTTGCAGCAAAATCCCTTGGAAAGCTACTTATGATTGTGTGAATTTGGGCCTCCCAGTTGCTATTGTTTTTGCAAGCTATTTTTGACCGAATCTTATTTAAAGGTCATTGCATTGACTTTGACCAAGTGTTGAAAGTTTAGGGCTTTTGTTCTTAATAGTATTTCACTTATTTGGTTTGATAGTTAATGGATAAATGTCCCTTACCTCTTGATCTTGCATCAACTGCTTGTTGCATCTAGGAGAAGAAATCACTTTGAGAGATTATATGCTTCATGTACTTGTGATTTGAGTGCATCATTTTTAAATTTATCTCAACCTTGTAAGAGAGTAGACACTACCCAAATCAAGGGTAAGACCCTTGATGGAGAAATTTCCCTTCACTCTTGTTGCATCTAGGAGAAGAAATTACTTTGAGAGATTGTATGCTTCATGTACTTGTGATTTGAGTGCATCATTTCTTAATTTATCTCAACCTTGTAAGAGAGTAGACACTGCCCAAATCAAGGGTAAGACCCTTCATCCATCCTCATGGGCACGCAAGCCAAAAGTAAGATGGACACTAGAAGGATGCAAAATGCTATCTCAAAGCAAAATGAAAAGCTTTGCAATGCCAAGATGAAGGATAAACCACATATGATTCATGATCCTCTCCAAAGCATTGACATTTGGACATCAACTTGGACTCTTTCATCTACATCAACATGGTGGTCACGAATATGTACCCTATTGAATATATCATTCTACATTTGTGGATGAGACACAATGATAGCATAGAAATGATGTCAGAAAACCACATATGATTCATGATCCTCTCCAAAGCATTGACATTTGGACATCCACTTGGACTCTTTCATCTACATCAACATGGTGGTCTCACGAATATGCACCCTACTGAATATATCATTCTACATTTGTGGATGAGACACAATGATAGCATGGAAACGATGTTAGAAAAGGATTGCTATCAAGGGGGGAATCGTACCCACATCTCCAAAATATTAGATTTTTTTTGTGTGGTCAATAAGGGTTCTCTGTCCCCCTTAAATGATTGTTAGTCTTATGTGTGATTTACCTTGTCCGACCTATGGGAACTTTCCATTCATAGTCATTGTTCAGTTTCCCAATTGTAAACCAAGAGACCAAATTCAGAGTGAGATCATGTTGGGGTGAGGATGCCGACATGAGTCTACTGTTGATGCAACTAGAGTGAGTGCCAGGTTGGGATCATGAGTGTTGTCACTAGAGGTGGGCAAGCCATGAAGTTTCCCATGGACTACTGCTAGGGTTGAGGTCATCAATTTGTGGGGGAGTATGTTCGGACAAATTGATGTAATGGGATTATACCAAGGTGTACAAGGTCAATGTGTGCTTGTGTGTGAACACATGTGTGTAGGTGTGCCTGAGTTAGGTATGACTGATGTTGTGTTAGTTAGTAGGTGTGATTGAGTGAATCTAAAAGTGTGGTGTGTGATTGAGAGATTCATGGAGAAATTTGTGGATCTAGATGCTCTCTTGAGCTCATAGGTACATTGTACCTCTTCACAATATATTGGCAATCTCTCTCATGAATGAATAAGGTTCTTCCATCTTCTCGTGTACTCCAACAAATGTCAAGGTTTAAGTGGCATATTGCTTGACTCTTGCGGTGGTGAGTGATAACATCTTGAATCCTCCCATCATGGCTGAGGTCCTTGTAGTTAGGGACACTTGGCATAGTGTAACTCCCCTCGAGTGTGCTGGTCATGGGTCTAGTGAGCTCCACCATGGCTTGAGTGGCCTGGGGTTCAAAGAAGTTGATGATGGCTCTTTGGATGGTGCCCACCATGGATCGTGCTACGATCCTCCTCAACAAAAACGTTCTATGTTTGCATGGCTTCAACAAGAAGAGACCACGGAATCTCTGGTGTAGGAACTCCTTGATCTGGGAAAGTGGGATAAAATCATCTTAGAAGAGACACTGGAATCTCCTATGAATCTTGTAATAGGCTAGGCATCAGCAAATGTAATGCTTCTAAGGCTTTGCCATTGTTCTTGCAATGTACCTGGTTTTCTCCACTTGTAGTTGGTTAGATGAAGTGCAGATTTGCCAATCATAAATCGAAATCCATAGAAGAGGGAAATGTGCACGAGATCATGGTGAATAAGAGGTACTAGCAGCCCCGACGCCACATATTTCTTTTTTCCCTCTCTAGGCCTCAACAACCCCTAGTCTCACCACCTTTGGGCAATTTTGACATTTATTACATTGGCCTTGGTTGACTGATCTCCATAAAGGAAGGTCATTGTTGGTACCAAGTGGATCTACAAAGCCAAGTAGAAATTTGAGGGCACATTGAATAAGTACATGGCTAGGTTGGTTGTTGAGATCTATAGACAAGCATCGGGCTTGACTATGTCCATTCTGGAAGGCACTTTATGGGCTTAAACAAGGCCGATGGGTGTGGCATGAGCAGAGTGACATGCTTTTTGCAATTTTAACTTATTAGAATTTCTTCATTTGTGAACCTCTACTTCCTCTCGACAGGGGGGGAGCATCCAATTTTGATCTTGTATGTTGACAATTTGATTCTGATTTGCAATTATCATGAGGTGATCCAAAACATGCAGAGGATACTTTGGATGGTGTTTGATATGGAATACATGTGTGATCTGTACTACCTTTTTGGCCTCAAAGTGTATTAGCAGGGTGACATATTGTCAGGAGATCCTAGAGACATTCAAGATGGAGGCATGCAAATTGGTTGTGACTTTGATGGAAGGGGGATGGGGGGGGGTGGGGGGGGTAATGTTGTCCTTCAATGATACATTCACATTGGTGGATGTGACCGCTTCTATCTATCTATCAATACAATGTTTTTTTTTTCTTGATAAAAATAGGACTGATTATATGAATCAAGAAACGATAATGAGATTCAATACAACTCAATGGAAATCTAGAGGTGGGAGATACAAGCCCGAGAAATACAATCTGGAGGTGGGAGGTGTGTACATTATTTGTAACTTTTGGATTACCAAAGGATCTTGTTTATCATCAATTACCTTGTAATGCCCCTATTTGCATTAATTATCTTGCTAATTTACATTAAATTGCTCCAATTTGCATTGATTATCTTTGTTAATTTTCTCCAATTTTCATTATTTATCTTGTTACAATATGTAAGGATACATGATAAAATCTTAACAAAACATTAACATGAAAAACACATATTAAATTATCTAATAATACAAACTAAATTATATATTGAATATTTTGTCACACACATGGGTGACAAAACAAATGCCGACAGTAACACTCGGAGTTCAGGGATAGTTGTTGGCAAGAACCGTATGGTGAGGGAAGAACCAAGTTCACATTACTTAGGAAAAATGATACTGAATGCACAACACCATAGATGAATAGACAAGGAAACCAACTTGTATTGATATAGACTCTTTACAACCAAGCTGCCTTGTCTTGCAATGAACATTCAGTAATGTGTTCCTAGCCTAGCAAGCTCAAGTGACAAAGAGAGAGAGAGTGCTCGTCACAACACTGCCTTGTTGTTACATATCCTTTTACTAACTAAGCAAATCACCTTCCAAAAGATATTGTGCTTGGTGTGCCACAATGCTACTTGATATTGGTTGGACCTCTTGCAATCACCTAAACCTCTAACAGTGAAAGGTAGTCGGTCCAAAAAGCTCCATTGCTTCCACTGCTTTCGAGCGAGTCAGCACTCGATAGCCTAGAACCGTACCCCTATGTTAGTCTTAACTTGCACTCCCATTAGCCTTAACCTGAGGGCCAACACACACACACACACACACACACACACACACACACACAGGGGGAGAGAGAGAGAGAGAGAGAGAGAGAGAGAGAGATTCCTATCCTATTCCATGAGAGGAGAGAGAAAGAGAGACTCCTATCTTATTCCATGACAGGAGAGACTATCCTTTCTACTAACTAAATGCTATCCTATGTTATTCTACTTTATTGAATGTTCGTGCGCGTGTGCGCGCGCGTGTGTGTGTTTTGGAAGACTAATTCAACACACCCACTTTTAACGTCCACAAAAATAGAAAAAACTGGACAATGAATCACATAATAGACAAGACAAATCATGGTTTTTATACAACCTGATGGTGCAATTTTGCATTTCTAAGCCATATTAAATTTGACAAGCATTGTTAAATGGATATGATATTGAAGGAGCTCCACTCACCTGTCCCTCAACAAAAAAGATATGCTAGAACAAGAACCTTTTATTGTGGGACTGCAAGCCTCAATGCAGAGCTCCACTTGTTATCAATGTTGCAATATCAAATGTAATTACAAATCAAATCAATATATCCTTATGGCATAACTCAGTGTTTGAGTCACCATCTTCAAATTTTCTAAAAGAAGTCAGCACAACGTGAAGTCCTCCATGTATTTGGAGATGACTAGGAAAATACATATTCCCATAAAATTTCCATGTATTTGGAGATAAATTATTCCCGTGTGTCTAGGGACTAGATCAATCAGGGACTAGCATTTATAAGTAGAGGATATGCAAAGTCATCAATATATAAAAATAATACGACCAATGGCCAAGCATACCTCACAACTATTAAGTGTTAGGGCAAGCCTCCTCAGTTGAAAATGAAGGTAAACTGTCACCTCTAGAGACCCTGTGTTTACTGAAATTGTTTAGGTCAGAAAAGTTAAAAACTGCCATGTGAATGGAAGAATGTCATTGACACAATATAAATTTACACACACTATCACTACCAGCATCATGTAGGGTACTAGTCATAAGAGGTTATACACATTGGGGATTCAAGAGTTCAATTATCCAAGCTATACTTAGATTGTCTAGCCTAGTTTTAAATGACCTAGTTTTGTAATAGAGACCATAAAATATACCTGTATACACATTAATATATACCTTCATGGATAATCTAATGGCCATCTCTTCTCCATTCCCATGTCTTATCACTGAAGTCTTACTCAGGTCTTTTAGCGCACATGTCGATGACCATTAAACAACTGATCACAAAGCACTACTCTCATATGCCCTCGGGGGCATCACTATCTATAAACCCTCTAGATCACGTGCGTTCAAGGCCTATATTTAAAGTCCCTTATCTGTAAAAAATTTCATGAATAAAATGTACCCCTTTTCTATACAAATCTGTAAATTTTTTCCAAAACTATTTTAAATAGTCCCTTATGTATATTTATTTCTGTAAATTTTAGAAATAAAAAAATTCCTTCTGTTGAACTCACGTGATAGGGTTACATATGATGAGTGACCCCCCCGAGCATATGCCACTCCTTGTCGATCCTGCATTAGAACAGATATACAGCTATCAATGGTTCAAGGGCACAGTTCCCTATAAACCCCAATTATACAATAGCAAACAATGCTCAAAACCATAATTTATAGCAATAAATCAGTCTTAAATTTTGCCCCAAATTCTCTTTACAGCCCATGCCAAATCAGTCCCTCTTTGTCCATATGCATCTGCCATAGTTGCTCTCACCAACCATGGATTTTCATGCAAGATCATGAACCCATGGGTCCTGGTAAGCTGTAACCAACTACCTAACTTTTGGATGATGAGGTGATTTGGATTACCTCATTTGGTGGCGGTGTGATGAAGGCTTGTATGTGAGGTAGTAAAACAGTAGGGGAATACTTTGCGAAGGGAAATCATGCCAAGTAGGCAATCAGCATCTGCAAATTCAAACTGATATCCACTAATGGTGTCGGTGGAACCATGGATAGAAAAGGGGAGGTCACAAAACATGTACCTTTGATCCGTTGATAGTTTCTGCTGAGAAACCCTCATTGTGCCACATCTGGTTTGGTACTGCGTGATATTTGAAAAGATTGATATTGCAGATAGTATCAATCTGCCATAGAGGGTGTTTTATATAGAAAACAAAACCATTTGGTTGAAGAGTAATGTCGATGCAGACATATGCTCGGGGGGGTCACTCATCATATGTAACCCTATCACGTGAGTTCAACAAAAGGACATTTTTAATATTTAAATTTTACAAAAATTAATTTACATAAGGGAGTATTTAAAACAATTTTGGAAAAAATTTACAGATTTGTATAGAAAAAGGGTACATTTTATTAATGAAAAATTTACAAATAAGGGATTTTATAAATAGGCCTTGAACACACATGATAAAGAGGGCTTATACATAGTGATCCCCCCAAGGACATATGGGGTCCTCGGATACTACTACTGTTGTGGAGATGTAGAAGTTGAGAAAAAACTGCCTGGAATTCCTTGACCGGAGTTTTGGTCCATGAGATTGTTGTGAAGACATAGGGGGCTCCTTAGGTACTGCTACTATTGTGGAGATTTAGAAGTTGAGAAAAAACTGTTTGGAATTTGTTGACCGGAGTTTTGGTCCTAAGATTGTTGATGGTGATCTTCGATCTTGAGAGTTCACTCTCAAATCGTTCGATTCTGTCCAACAATTGTCGCTTGAGTGTAGCCAAGTCACTTACCTTCATTAGGAGTGTGTCGAGGTGATGGTTGAGGATTGCTTGTGTTTTGAGCCCTTATTGTCGCTAAAGGTCTGCATAGGCCTATCTTTCTTGGTAGGAGTTTTCTTCTTCTTGTAAGCATTTAAAGGGATGTTCTTCTTCGGAGCTGGTGATGTTGTCGAGGTTTTTGAAAGTCTCATAATCATAAGTTCTTTAAAATGGTTGTTACAGCTTGCTTGCAAATGAAGCTCATAAAGGAGATGGCTACAAATTTTGTTTCGAGAATGGAGGTAATTTAACATTGCAAAAGAGAAGTAGTTACATTTGCTACAATCCATGAAAGTGATCCAAATTCGATTAGAGTGGGCGATAGTTTGCAAATAAGAACGTAGCATAAGGTCAACAAGTCTTGGGAATTGAACAAGTGGAACACTGGACATTTGCAAAGATGATAATTCAAATAGTTATTGATGATGGATGATAACGCAGTCTCATTGGATGGTCCATACTATGAGGTAGGTAAGGATTTGATATGGAGCATGCAATTTTTAAAGATTGGAAGTCGGCATGTGGTTTTTAATGATAAACATAATGTATACTACAATATCAAAGAATTGAAAGAATATGCCAATGTACCAAGCTCTATTCGTTTAGAGATGGATGATTCCAATGCACTCAACTATAGCATTGACATCTTATCAGGAGTCAATAAGTTCATTGGTACTGAGAAATAAAAAGATTTCACAACTGATGCCTTATCTGGAGTGGATGAATTCATGCACATTGAGAGCTTGGGCAAAGATGTCAATAGTGATATCTTATCAAGCATGGATGACTTCATGGATACTGATAAAGTTCTTGGAGTCAAACCAAGTAGCTATGGAATTATGGAAATCATGCATGACAATATAATGAGTGATGTTCTCTTAGGAGTAGAGGAGTTTCAAGACTATGGAGTTATGAAATCCATAGAAAGTGCATCAATTAGTGATGTTCTCTCAGGAATATATGACTTGTAATATCATTCTGGACACTCTATCACCACACTGTGATAGTTAATGCAAATGGTTCTACATATTATCAAAAGTAGGGATGAGATGAACAAAGGACTATTCTGTATTTTACTTTGACTGTGATAAGATCAAGGATGCAACCTCCCATGACATTGTTAATGTAAATGGTCTACAAATGTATAAAAAGTAGGGATGAGATCAACAAATGACTATTCGGTTGTCATAGTGATAAGATCAAGGATGCAACATCCCATGAAAATAAATCCAAATAATGATGTATAGAAGGCCCAAAAACAAACATATAGATGCATGAAACAAAAGCGAGTCCAAATAGATCCAATTAAGCAACCAAAGAGAATAAGACTAATGAATGAAGAGGTTATGCTAAAAACAATGCGATCAACATGATGTAAGCCTTAGATGTATGCAATCCATTAACTTACATGACATCAAGGGCTGTAGAGAACATGTCTGGCAAAGGAGAGGGAGCAGAAGAAATGAATACCTCCTCACGAGACTCTTTTTATTTCTTGTAAATGATAGGAGAAGGATAAGTTTAGGACAATAGATAAGGCCTCTTATAAATGGAAAAAGTATTTGCAATAATGCATATCGCATTATTACAAGATTATCACATGGCACATATTGGAATTTGGTTAATAAAGCAAAGTATGGAGTAAAATTTAACATTCATGGAAACACAAGAAGGCCCAAAACAAGAGCCTGAACGGTTGCAGTAACAACAATTTTGAAAGACTACATTCATGAAAATGCTTTACCGCAACCCCATCTATTTGAAATGCATCTTATGATAGGTTTGACAAAAAAAGAAGTATTTAACTCTATTGGAGAAACACAGAGGCAAAGAGGCATTCTCTGGCATCTTTTCATACTTTGTATACTCTTTGGAAAAAGAGCTTTGGACATGTTAAAGTCCCAAAGAGGCAAAAAATGTCAAAGTGTAATGACTGTGATGATCTAAAGCAAGCACTTTAGAGTAAAACATCTTCAAAACAAAAAGACGCATACAAAAAAAAGAGATAATTTCATCATGGACTTGTTTGACATTCTAGAATAAAATATCCATTTTGGAAGAAGCAAGCTATTTCTCATCGAAATGAGTACATGTGTGTTAATATTCTAGATGTTATGGATTAAAATATAACAACATTACCTCTTGTTAACACTCCACGTAAGCTAAAAGGAAAGTACTTTTTGAAGACACATCTATGTGGAGTGTTAGTGCATGGATTTAAGTTTTTTGCAAAAATATGGATTGATTCCTTGCATCTACATGATAGAAATCAAGTTTTAACATCTGCTATAAAGGCAATTCACAATGTACATGCAAAAGAAGGTTGCCTACCACCAACTTTGAGAGTACAGGCAGACAATTACGGACAAGAGAATAAGAATGTACTCTTCTTTTCATTTTGCTCAATGCTAATCGCTCATAGAATCTTCAATGAGATTATAATTGGGTTTTTGTTGGTTGGGCACACACATGAGGATATCAATCAGGTATTTAGCATGGTCTCAAGATAACTAAAACACAAGGACATGGAGACGATGGATGACTTGATAAGAAAATGAGGGAGGCAAGTTGGTGGCTATAATAAGGAAGGTACAGTATGCTCAACGGTCGAAAGGATGTATGATTGGAAGAGCTTTATTCTACCTTTGATACAAAAAGGTGGTGATGCCCTGATAGGTCATAGCGCTCCATACTACTTTTGCTTTTCCTCAAAGGATGAAAAACCAGTGATGTAGTGGCAACTCTATTCTCATGATACAACATGGGAACGTGAACAACCTTATAGTCTCTTAACTTCAAATCTGAGCAAAGAAATGCATCCAACATGGCTCCTATAAAAGAATTCAGCAAGAAATCCAAAGGTGAAATATTACGCTTAAAAGCTTTTATTACATACAATGAGGAAATGCCCCAGATATTTCCTGATTGGAAGCCCTCTTGGAAGGAACACACTAATGTTGTAATTAGCAAGACCTACCAATTGATAAAGGACCTTGGAAAAATGCGAGAAGATGATATTAAGACAGAACGGCCTTTATTTTGACCAAATGTTGGTAATGACTCGCGCCAAGTATGTGGTCTCTTAGACAATGAGTTTGAATCGCTGCTCCCACGTCCATATTGTGTACCCAAGAAGAAAGAGTTTATGCCACAAATAGACATAGACGTCCATTGTTTTGTTGCAATTTGACCATCAAATGATGAACATAAAGACGTGAAATTTTGAGTTGCAAAAGTAGTGGATGTGAGCATGGATGACTAAGAGAGAGCTACAATATTTACAGCAGTATGGTATGAGTCAAGGGGTAGGAAGGAAAACCAAGATAGCAATACATTATATAGTAGTTGTGTGAAAAAGGAATGGGTCCCAAACCATGATGCAATTTTGAAGCTTTCCATAGAGTTAGTCATAGTATCTTGGAAATCAAGGATGAAGAAAACAAAGAAGCACATGGGGTATGATGTAGAAGACAAAATAAAATTACCGCAACCAATTATTTTGCACATTATAGAGTTCATAAAGATGCTCACCAAGGAGGAAGTAGAAGGAGATAGTGCAAATGAAGAACTCCCATGATAACACCATTCAAACATCGAGAAAGACTGAAGGTGGTGGTGGTGGTCAGATGAGAGTGAATGAAGATGGAATCCAAGCGATAAGTGATGACACAATGGACATTTGAACAAGCAAATGTTTGGATCACCCATTTCTGTAATGATAGAAAGGACATTTGAGCAAGCAAATGTTTGATCGCCCATTTGTACTTAACTCACTAAAAGGCAGAATTAAATTATTGAGAAGGCCATGGTACATCCTTTCATGTTTGGATCATCCATTTGTACTTAACTCACTGTAAAGGCAAAATTAAATTATTGAAAAGGCCATGGCAAATCCTTTGTACAAAGTTCGTACAAAGACTCATCCAAAGCAATATTTTTTGTAAACTTATGATAATTTAAAATTGCAAGCATAGCTATTGCTATTTTTTAGAGTACAAAAAAGGCTTCCATCATGTCTCATGTCTATATAAACCTTTTAATTTATTGAATATTCAAGAGTGTTATAGTTTTTTTCATTCAAATTAAACATAGTGTTGCAGGCCGTCTCTTATGTATACCTTTTTTAAATTTTGTGAATCTTCAAGAGTGTGGTTTTTCATGGATTTGAACTAATAACTCAAGATATTATTTAATTTAAGAATATGATTCTTAAAGACAAGAAATACAAAATTAGGATTTACTAGTAGTTTTTGCATTATTAGTGCAACATTGTAGAGAGATGTTCTAAAATGTATTATGTGAAAATGATAGTGCTAGAAAGTAAACTTTTGATTCTCGAATGATATTTTCAAAAAGTAAAATTTTCATTTGGGAAGGATTTTAAGGATTAGTCCAAATGTAGACATATGAGTCCAAAATTAATGAAATAAGTGTTTCTCTTCCTCTCTCTCGCTCTCGCTCTCTCTCTCTCTCTCTCTCTCTCTCTCTCTCTCTCTCTTCCCCCCTATAGCACTCTCTTCTCCCTCTCCCCTCCCTCTCTCTCTCGCTCTTGCACGCTATCCTCTTTCTCTCTCTCTCTCTATCTATCTATGTATCTCTCTCTCTCTCTCTCCCCCTCCCTCTCCCTCTCCCTCTCTCTCTCTCTCTCTCTCTCTCTCTCTCTCTCCATCCTGCTGCCACGGCAGTGGGCTCTCCACTCCACTCCCTTCTCTCTCTCTCTCTCTCTCTCTCTCTCTCTCTCCCGTTGCCACGACCGTGGGTGCTCTCCTCTCCTCTCTCTCTCTCTCTCTCTCTCTCTCTCCCTCTCTCCTGTTGCCACGTCAATGGGTGCTCTCCTCTCTCTCTCTATCTATCTATCTCTCTCTCTACTGACTCTCCTCTCTCTCTCTCTCTCTCTCTCTCTCTCTCTCTCTCTCTCTCTCTCACTCTTCCCCACTACCACGGTAGTAGGCTCTCCCTACCCTCTCCCTCTCCTATCTATGTCTCTCTATCTCTCTCGCGCGCACTCACCTTTTTCCTCCTTCTCTGTCTCTACTAGGAATACAAAGTGCATATCTTTGGATTTTAGAGTGGGAGATATTTTACAAATGATATCATTTGCAAATAAGTGTTAGATATCAATGCTCCACTCTTGTGTAACTACGCGGGAACCAGCTAACTCTACTTGTAAGCCCCCCATATGAGGAGAAGGCATTTGAGTAGCTCGGTTATCCGGTAGGTCCTAGTTTGGACACCAGATGGGGGCCATGTGTGGCCTGATGGCTAGACGGCTTCAGATAGACTTGGCACACTGCTAACTAGGCTACATGCAAGTGCGGGAAGGCATCCCTTGACTGACCGCACTGAGGGTAGACGAAGCATTTCCTGGGGCAGCCCACTCCGAGGGCTACAGGGCCCGTTTGGAGCCTCAGATGATCCTGGATGGCTATGGGCCGAATGGAGACCATAGGTTAGTTGCTCTCTTTTTTGCGCACTGGTTCTATCATATGGTCGGTGGCCTATTTTGAGACCGACCCCCAGTCGATCGTTTTGGGCGGACTGGGTCGGCCACCCAATTGAGCCTAACTGACTACGACTGGTGGCTATATAAGAGCAAGCCCGTGAAGCCCATTTCATCACTGGCTATAGCAACCCTGATTCTTTAGCATCCAGCCTCTGTCTTCTACTGTTTCCGGCACACCATCAAAGCTTCTTTCACAGGAGCACACGGTTGGGAGGCAGCGCCATCTATTGTATCAGTTCTACAGTAATCAAATTTTTTATTCTCCATACTATCTTGTTTTCTCTCTTGCGTACGAGATCCTGTTATCTGTTGAGCACAGACGTTGTATTATTTTCTTACAATAAGAACGTAGCAGAAGGTCAAGTCTTGGGATTTGAACAAGTGGAACACTGTACATTTGCATAGATGAGAATTCAAAAAAGTTATTATTGATGGTATGGATGATAACTTAGTCTCATTGGATGGTCCTACTATGAGGTACGTAAGGATTTGAGATGAAGTATGCAATTTTTAAAGATTGGAAGGACTGGGCATGTGGTTTTTAATGATAAACATAACGCATATTACAATATCAAAGAATTGAAAGAATATGCCAATGTACCAAGCTCCATTACTTCATAGATGGATGATTCTAATGCACTCAACTATAGCACCAACATCTTATTGTAAGAAAATAGTACGCAGCGGAAGATAACAACAAAACGCAAGTACACGATGGAAAGCTGGAGAGAATACAAAAAATTCTGATATACCAAACTGCTGATACAACTGATGGTTGGCTGTCCACCCGTGCGCTCTACAGACAGAGCTTCGATGGTGATCTAGACAGATGCTGGACGGAGGACTATGAGCGTGAAGAACTGGTAATCTGATGATAGGGGGTGGCCACTTATATAGTGTAAGTGGTTGACGGTCGGCCCTGTAATAGGCAGTCGGCCTAATAGACAGTCGGCCTGGAAGACCACCGACCCTTCAGAAAACATGCCGTCGGGCAGATGAAGGATCGCGCATAGGTCATACCGTCGGGCCTGGGGCTACTGGCAGCCCCCGGACCCTGCCGCTAGGGGCTTTGCCCCCAGACCCCCACCGGGGGCCTGCGCCCCCCGGACCCCCTGCTATCGGGGGGGCTATCGCCCCCCCGAACCCCCCCTTTGTGCAGACGGGTATCTACTCTTGGCTCCTAAGCCGTCTCATAACCATCTGGTCTACTCTAAGACCCCTTCCAGTGTCTAAACTGGGGATCCCTCCCAATATCCGATACCCATCATGGCTTCTCCTCATATGGGGGCCTTACAACATTGGGTACACAGAATATTGGTGGGTTACATGAGAGGTGGACATTTGAGCTAACTCTAACACTTATCTCAAGAGTCGATGAGCTCATTGGTACTGATAAGAAAGAAAAAGATTTCACAAGTGATGCCTTATCCGGAGTGGATGAATTCATGCACATTGAGAACTTGGGCAAAGATGTCAATAGTGATATCTTATCAAGCATGGATGAATTCATGGATACTGATAAAGTTCTTGGAGTCAAACCAAGTAACTATGGAATTATGGAAATCATGCACGAAGATATAGTGAGTGATGTTCTCTCAGGAGTAGAGGAGTTTCAAGACTATGGTGTTATGAAATCCATAGAAAGTGCATCAATGAGTGATGTTCTCTCAGGAATATATGAGTTGTAATATCATTCTGGACACTCTATCGCCACTGTGATAGTTAATGCAAATGGTTCTATCAAAAGTAGGGATGAAATCAACAAAGGACTATTTGGTCTTTGACTTTGATTGTGATAAGATCAAGGATGTGCAACCTCCCATTAAAATTTTAATGTAAATGGCTCTACAAATGTATCAAAAGCAGGGATGATATCAACCTCGGGGGGGTCACTATGTATAAACCCTCTATACCACGTGCGTTCAAGGCATATTTCTAAAATCCCTTATCTGTGTAAATTTTTCATTAATAAAATGTACCCCTTTTCTATACAAATCTGTAAATTTTTCCAAAACTATTTTAAATAGTCCCTTATGTATATTTATTTCTGTAAATTTTAGAAATAAAAAATATCCTTTTGTTGAACTCACGTGATAGGGTTACATATGATGAGTGACCCCCCCGAGATATCAACAAGGGACTATTCTGTGTTTGACTTTGATTGTCAGAGTGATAAGATCAACGATCCAACATCCCATGAAAACAAAGTGACAAATAAATCTTACAAGTAGAACTGCATAAATCCAAATAATGATGTACAGAATGCCCAAAAATGGACATATAGATGCATGAAACGAACGCGAGTCCAAATAGATCTAGAAAAGCAACCAAAGAGAATAAGAGTAATGAATGAAGATGATGTTATGCTAAAAGCAATGCGATCTACATGCTGTAAGAATAGATGTATACATGACATCAAGGGCTGTAGAGAACATGTCTGGCAAAGGAGAGGGAGCAAAAGAAATGAATACTTACTCATGAGACTCTTTTGCTTTTTGGTAAATGACAGGAGAAGGAGAAGTTCAGGACAATAGACAAGGCCTCTTATAAGTGGAAAAAGTATTTGCAATAATGCATATCGCATTATTACAAGATTATCACATGGCACATATTGGAATTTGGCTAATGAAGCAAAGTATGGAGTGAGATTAGTATAGCAAATCTTGTACTGAGTGTGTGAATTTTCTCTACAAAAATTATAGTATCTTGGTATTTGAATGATGGCCGTACAAATTGTATTATGAAAGTTAGGAATTTATAAAGAATGTAGACCCATCATTATGTCCCCCCTTGGAATAAAATCAATAAGTCCATTTTGTAGGACTAATGTGTCCGTTTTTTCCTCATTAGCTCTATGTCAAAACCCCTTTCGAACAAAATGGTGGGGAGATCCTTTATGGATGTGGGTGTGTCAATCATGGTTATTGCATGGGGATACATTCATTTAGCATTGGTGAATTACTTTACCATCAATTATTGGTTTGGGTGGAGTATCCAAATCTAGTATTGTGGTTGGGGGATGTGCTACATCTTTTGGCATGCACGCTTGGGAAACTTCTCTACATTCCAACAAATATGTAGTCTATGTTTTGAGTGAGAAAGGTGTGGATGTTATGGGATACATCTCAACAAGTCCCAAAACAACTAGATTTTAAGATCAGGGAAGGGTAGTTTGTAGGGAAAGTAGCTCTGCATGAACTGTTTCATGGGTATGTTCCAAGGTGGAGTGTCGCTCTTGGATGTCCTTATGATATTGCTCCCAGGCCTAAATATAAGACTCCGAATCAGCCACCCTCTGCTCTGATGTACCATGTAAAGCAAGGAGAGAGTCATGCTTTTCTTGGAGTACACTTAGCTCCTACTGCAGCTTATTGCGCTCGGCTAGATGTGTACAAAGCATGTCCTAGATAGGTATGCTTTGAGACTTTTCCAAATACTTGATTCATATGTAAGGAGCATGGCCAATTTGTGTGGAATTTCCTGTCTAAAGGTCAAAATGTGGCTCATAGTCTAGGAATTGATGTACATGTTGGTGATGGTGCAAGTGGGGATGCTCATGCACCTATGCGAGAGATGCTCTGAATGACAGAGGAAGTCAAGGATGCTAACAAAGAGTCGTCTATTGAAAATTGTGTTGATGAAAAAGATGCTACTATTCCTCTTGAAGAGGAATGGAAGGTGGTTCATAGAAAACAAACAATCCAATTGGTAGAGGACATAGAGAAAATACTGGGGGAAGACATAAGGACTTTGTGGAGAACATTGGGGATCAAAGTAGCAAAGTGAGTCAGTTGTTGGTTCCCGTTTGCCCGATGGACCTAAACTAGGTGGAGGTTTAGTGTCATTCCTTATCCTTGTGGTTGAAGTGAAGGCTGAAGAAATCCTTGATATTAATCATCAAAAGCATCTTTCAGAGTACAGATCCTCATTGAAGAAACTACAACTGTAGGTAAAGGCTAGCAATGAAACTATCATTCAAGGAGAATCTTGAAAAGGATCAAGGATGCAGCTAAGTACTTGGGTGGGGCAAACGAAAATAGATTCCATTTTCTTCTAGATGCATACAAGGCACTCTCATAATGATGTAACTGTGAGGGGAGGGGGGGAGAAATGGCATGTTGGATCTGTGTTATTGGTATTTTCATGGAATGTAAGAGGTAGTTGTGACCTAGTAAAAAAAAATGGATGTTTGAAGGTGATTTGGGATGCTAAGTTGATTATTGTTTTATTGCAAGAGGTTAAATGTGGAGAAGAAGAGATGTTTTGGATGTTTTGTTGAAAGCTAGGTGGGTGAATTGCCCATGCAAGGGGACAGAGGTAAAACCATGGTGGTGAAGTATTCTTGAGGTTCTTTTGAGTGTTTTAGATACCAAGGGGTACATGCATGGTTTTCCTTTAATGTGGTAAGTTGTTTATGCCCCTAAGAGATCAAGAAAAAGGAGTGTCATGTTAGTAGAGGAGATTCAAGGATAGGTCTCATTGTAGAGGGGAGTCAAGAGTAAATCTATATCTATATGAAGGTGGAAGGTAGGGAAGGACATATTCAAAAATATATTGAATGTTTCCTTGACTTTGGATTATGCTTGCTCTTCGGGCCAATAATGTGTTCTTATTTAGTTTGAGTTGGATAAAGTGGTCAGATGGGAATACGTCACTAGTAATTTGGATTGGATGGGCTTTGGGGATGCTTTTGGTAAAAGGGTGAGTACTTTGTTTGGAAATGCATCAGCAATTATGTGCCTTAATGGGGGTGTGATTGATCATTTTCTACTATGAAGATCAAGTATTTAGGGGTGCTCTTGACCCCAGTACTATTTCTTTGATGATAGCTCCATTAAAAGGTGTGGATAATGGTAGCATCTAGTCCTTGAATTTTCCTTCAATAAGATGTTCCTACACTCATGATTCATGGCTATTCATCAAGAATAATAAAACAATATCACTCGTCTCTTTAACGCCTAGAAATGTTTTTGTAGTGTTTTCGATTCATTGTATAACTGGAGTAAGACATATGCTCTCATGATAAATGTAGGCCTAAGACTAAGGTGGTGTGATGAGTTAGGAGTGTCATGGGAGGAGAGAGGAGTTATCATAAGATATTTGGGTACCCCTCTTGGGTTGGATTTGTGTTTAAAACATATTTGAGTGGTTTAGGGAAAATAGGAAATAGAGATTAGGGTCTAGTAGGGGATGGCACTTCAAATGGAATGCTTGAGTGGTGATCATTCCATGTTTTAGAAGCTACCATGATCTATCAATTTTCATGTGGAACTTCAGACAATCCCACTTGGGAGAAGTTCAAAAGATGCTCAGGTGATTTTTGAGGATGGAGGACAATGTGAAGAGAAGAGTGCATTATGTCCCCTGGGAGTCAATGAAGTTGCCTACATAAAAGGGTGGGCTAGGGATCCTGGATGTGGGTTGCTAGAATGTGGCCTTGCTATGCAAATCGCTTCCTAAGTTTTTTGTTAGTTCACCTTCATAGGTGGAGTGCTTGAAATGGTTCATTAAGAAAGGTAATTGGTGTAAGACTCATGTCTAGAGGGAGCTAGATTTGTATGATAGAATTCTATCTTGTTTCCCTATTTGGGTACCTAGATTATAGGTGGTGGTGGGGTTAGTGAGAGCATGGAAGGAAGTAGGCCTATCCTTGTTTGGAAGGGTTGGAAGGCGAGCTACCAGTCTAAAGAAAAATTGTGGTGACTTGTAGGGTGGGCATGCATGATGGGAAGCCACTTATAGAGATGGATTTGGTAAGTGCTCAACGTCTTCATCAAATATGAATCTGTAGATGTGAGCACTTATGGAACATAAGGTCGGCTAATTAGACTCGCTCTATTGAGGAACTAAGTGCAAAATGTCAATTGACGTTTGGAGAGAAGTCTCTATTGTTTAGAGTGTTGGATAGCAAAGCTGCATTCTTTCTACTAGCTAGATATGGAATCAATGCTTAGTGGGAGGTATTGTCGCCCTAAAAAAAGATTTAGCAAAGGAATTTTATAGATATTTGTACCTTTCGCTATTTTAGTTCCTGAGTTGGAACCAAAAATTGGATCTTAGAAGGGGTCAAGTTGTGGAGTAATGTAAGGTTGGCAAGGCAAAACTTTTGCTATGGAATATTATCCATGAGTGGTTATTGGTCAGAGGTAAGCTTCCTAAACGATGTCAGGTGAATCTTGTATGCCCTCTCTATGGATTTTATGTACAATTAGTGTGCCCTTTGTTTTGGGTTTTCCTAGTAGTACAAGTAGTTTGGTGGTTTTTACAGAATTGAGTCAGGAGTTCTGGCCTTATGTATGCCTTTTCTTGTGTCTCCAGTTGGAGGGCCATCATGTTGAGTGATGTGCAAGGCTTCACATCAACAATGGTGACTCTTTGACCCTACCTAAGGGCTCACCTCTAATTAGATACCTTGGATAGTCATAATCAATTCGTGTTTGGTGCAAAATCAGAGGAATGGATTCCTTGAGTATCTTAAAACTCTGGAGGCTAGCCATTTTATGGGTTAAGTGTGTTTTCTAGTGTACTTCTATGCTACAATGTAGCATAGGCCATGCGTAGTTTTTCCTAATTAGGTTGGTGTAGTTTTGTATAGGTATTTGGGACAAACCCATTAATATAAGTGAAACTTTTTAAAACATTGTACCCTCCTTAGGTAAAAAAACTAATTTGAGTTTCAAAGTAAAAATAATCCCCTTACTCCACTTAATATAAGAGAAAATTAATGTGAATTCCAAACCAAAAAATTTGTGGAAGTTGGCCAAAGGTCAACAAAGTTGAGCTATGCTTTGACCAAACTAATATTAATTAATCAATGCTTGGAAAAGATTAATCTATGAAGCATATAGTATTTCATCATTTTGGGCCCAAACAAACTTCTAGATTTTTCCTACTCAATAAGAATCGTCTATTTCACATTGAAGCCAGAATCAAATTTTAGGCATGAACTTTGTAGAGACCATTAAAGCTTGCAATCAAAATCTTCAAATGCATAATTTTTGGATTAGATGTGACTCCATAGTTTTATTGACTCAAGCTACTTAATGGTTTTGACTTATATTACTTGATTGTTCTAAGTCCCAACAAATCTACTCTTCTTGACTTATAGTTGCACAGACACTACTTTGCAAAGGGGTACCTTTTAAAAGTTAAGTGCAACTATATCAAATAGTTTACTATTCCTAGGCAAATTAATACAAATTTACTGCATAAGCATTTATTGTTTCAAATATCTTATTTCTATCACCTGTGACAGAATCTCACTGGAAATCTCACGGAGTGTTGAAATTTATGATGTGTTCAATTTATGATCTCGTAGTCATGACTCACAAGCATAGGTATAAATGGTTGGCAGTATGTATTGAGGTTTCGAATACATAAGAATTACTATGAGGGATCACTCACCAGTCATATCATTGCTACTGCAAATCTGGAGTTGAGAATCCAGTATTCACCCATGTGCAATTTCAAAAAACAATCTTGAAAGACTATATTATATAATTTGGGAAAATCCCAATTCCTAGCTTGGCAGTATTTTGAGAAATTGTAGACTTTCTCCATGAAAAATTAGGGAAATAGGCAAAAGAAATTACACCATCATTCACAAAATCATGAAATATTAACTATGTTCTCCCTTGATAATTCATTAGGGGAGGTTTCAGGTCTCAAAAGGGCCTCACATTAGGGGAGTTATGGGGTCTCGAAAGGGCCTCCAATTAGTGTTTCCTAATTTTAAGGGATTAGAAAGGGATTTGAGGTATACCAATGAGAGTGATCCTTTGTGTGGGACAATGGTACATTAAGGTGTACAAAAGGACATGTGCATTTATGGGTGGGGAGACCTCTCACCCATGGTCCTCACTCCTAGCCATTGATCTAGTCTCCAATCCAAGGGTCACATTCAAATTTATGTTCGATCACTCCCAGCCATAAGATCAAGGGGTAGATCCAAGGGAGGGGATGAGAGGAAAGTGTGCTTCAATCTAGACCATAGATCAAGGGGTGGATCGAAGGGAGGGGATGAGAGAAAAAAGCACTTCAATCTAAGCCATAGATCAAGGGATGGATCCAAGGGAGGGTGCATGCAAAGGCGCTTCGATGTGGGCCATAGATCAAGCATGGATCCAAGGGAGGAGGTGAGAGAAAGAGGCGCTTCAATTCGAGACATCCAATATGGCACTTCAATCCGGTCCATCCATCTTGATCTTGTGATCTCCACCCTCCATGGAGCACCTCAATCCTAGCCCTTCATGAAGCATCTCCATCTCCACCATAGATCTTGAATAGGTCTAATGGCCTACAATGAAGTGCATTATCCCTCTTTATTAGGCCTTCCCCTTTTGTTAGATTTGGAGGCCACTAAAGTCAACCTTGGCCCTCGGGGGGTCCATCTGGGAAATGTAAGTATACTATGAGAGTTCAAAATGAGGGGTATTTTAATTCTCAAGACTTACAGAAATATATTTATAGCAGGGGTAATTTTATACACCGTTTTTAAATTAACAGGTAGGGCGTATTTATTCTCAGATTCAAATTAAAAGTTATATTTTAAATATTGTCTCATCTAGGATGATGTGTAAGAGCATTCACAATTTGTTGATGGGTAGCTCAAAGTTTTAATGTGTTGACTAGCCCTCGCAGTCATGATAAGTAGATACACAAGAAACTTTTGACCAATCTCTATACAGTGAACTCTTACCAAACTAGGAAATTCATGGATTTTTACTAGATAGAATTACTCATTTTATTCTCTTTCTATAGAGAATTGTATTTTCTATATAGCTATCTAGGAAATGCGAGTCCTTATATAGAGAATAAAGCTTTTTTCTTTCTTATATAGGGAATTTGATAACCTATATAGTCTTGTCTAGGAAATATACGTCCCTATATGGAATATGAAGTGCATTTCAAGTTTGCTAGGTAGGAAATTGTGTTTCCTATATAGCCCACGTATATTGCTATCTAGGAAATGTGAGTTCCTATCTAGAGAATGGAGTGAATTTCAAGTTTGTTGTGTACAGAATTGCATTTCCTATATAGCCCATGTATATTGTTGTCTAGGAAATGTGAGTTCCTATAAGGAGAATGAAGTAGGTTCTACAATTCCTATATAGGAAATGAGTTCTTTATCTAGCAAATTAGCAAGAATTTATCTTTACCTATGTATTAATTGTGATTATCTACATTTCGAATGAACATAATGCTACTACATGCATCATATTTGATATAAAAACTCCCATAAGATCAACATAAGGTTAAAGTTTGGGCCATCTTCTTATAAGTTTGTACCATTTCATTCATGGTTCAATTCACATTACTTCATGCAAATCTCTAGTAGTTAGTGACAGTTTGGGAGCATGCAAGGGAAACAAAATTGGATAAGGTGGAGTAAATACATGAGATTTTGAGAATTGAAAAGATCAAAAGTCGAAAATATGTTCTATTTGGTACTAGTATGAGTGTAACGCATGCATCTCCACGACATACAAATTAAAGGTTTTTATTCAATTATACAATACAATTTCTCATAAGTAGTGTCTGTTTCAACTTACACTGAAATGTACTAGAGGAGGGCAAAAAATATAAGCTTCTCAAATTTTAAATTTATTGAAGGGATATAATTATTGATGCAAAAATTCACAGTAGGGGTATATAAAATAGATAAAATGTGGTTACAGAGGGGTTTTTTAAATACCTTTCGAACGCACGTTGTATAGCTAGCTTATGTAAGGTGGACCCCCCGAGCCTTGGCCCCATCCAAGGCATCCTAGGCCCTTGATCCATCCTCCCTCCAAGGGCCAAGATTACCCATGTCATCTTAGTAAATTCCAGGGGTCCCTTATACCCTTGGGTTACCATAGTAGGTAACTTTTGCTTAACTTAATATCTTCCTTAATCTATCCCTTACATTAAGGAAGAGATTAAGGGGAGGTTTGACCTTAGATTAAGGAAGATATTAAGTTAAGCAAAAGTGACCTACTATGGTAGCCCAAGGGTATAAACGACCCTTGGCATTTACTAAGCTGCCATGGGTAATCTTAGCCCTTGGATGGAGGATGGATCAAGGGCCTAGGATGGCTTGGATGAGGCCAATGTTGACTTTAGTGGCCTCCAAATCTAACAAGGGGAAGGCCTAATAAAGAGGGATAATGTGCTTCATTGTAGGCTGTTAAATCTATTCAAGATCTATGGTGGAGATGGAGATGCTTCATGAAGGGCTAGGATTGAGGCACTTTGTGGAGGGTGGAGATCACAAGATCAAGATGGATGGACTGGATTAAAGCACCATATTGGATGGCCCAGATTGAAGCGCCTCTTTCTCTCACATCCTCCCTTGGATCCATGCTTGATCTATGGCCCATATTGAAGAAAAACTTGATTTTGCCCATGAAAAAACTGCATGCCATCCTACATGTTCTTCATATCCTAAGAAGCACGCAATGATCCTTTGTGTTCCATAGGCACCTGCAACTCATCGAGGAACAATAGGATAATACCCTTGGTGCATGTATCCCCCAAAAACATAGTCTTCAACTTAATTTTGTCCGTATAGATCTGTGCCCAATTCACCCGATGGCCTGTTGCGGCATAATGCATCAGTGCATAATTATTTAGAAAGAAATAATCATACTTCATAAAAAGTAAAATCCTCTCCAAAAAAGCCTATATAGTCATTGCTCCTTGTTAGCTACTCTCCTTGTGCAATTTTCACTAGTAATTAACCCTTTGAGTGAATCTGTTGTTAGATATCAATGCTCCACTCTCATGTAACTATGCGGGAACTAGCTAACTCTACTTATAAGCCCCCCATATGAGGAGAAGGCATTTGAATAGCTTGGTTATCCGGTAGTGGACACTAGATGGGGGCCATGTGTGGCCTAATGGCTGGACGGCTTCAGATAGAGTTGGCAAACTGCCAACTAGGCTACATGCAAGTGCGGGAAGGGATCCCATGACTGACCGCATTGAGGGTAGACGGAGCATTTCCCGAGGCAGCCCACTCTCGGGCTACAGGGCCCATTTAGAGCGCCAGATGATCCCGGATGGCTCTGGGCCAAACGATGTCCGTAGGTCAGCTGCTCTATTATGCGCCACGGTTCTAACGTGTGGTCGGTGCCCTATTTCAAGATCGACCTCCAGTCGGCCGTTTGGGGCTGACTGGGTCAACAGTCTCCCAATTGGGTCTAACCGACTATGACTGGTGGCTATATAAGAGCAAGCCCGTGAAGCCCATATTCATCACTGGCTACAGCAACCCTGATTCCTTAGCATCCAGCCTCCATCCTTTACTGTTTTCAGCACGCCATCGAAGCTTCTCACACAGGAGCGCATGGCTGGGAGGCAGCGCCATCTATTGTATCAGTTTTACAGTAATCAAAATTTTGATTCTCCATACTATCTGCTTTTCTCTCTTGCATAGGAGATCTTGTTATCTATTGAGCACAGACGTTGTATTGTTTTCTTACATGGTATCAGAGCTTGGGCTCTAGCAAGAAGATTTGGTAGTGTGTTTCTATTTGCGAGCAGATTGTGAGAGATGGCCCAGCCCACAAGACTGCGAATCCCACCATTCGGCGAAAGCAAAAAGTTGGACGGCACTAACTATCCACTTTGGAAGTTCAAGATGAAGACCATCCTAAGCGCATACAAGCTTTGGGATACTATTACTGGGGTGGACATGAAGCCGATTGCGAGACCGAATCCAGCCAATGCAGGACAACAGATAGTACCAACTGCAGATCGAATTCTCGTGTGGACAAGAAGAAATGCAGATGTGCTGTGTTCTATTGTTTGCAGTGTAAGTGATTCTGTCACGGCATTAATTCAACATGTCACCACAGCGGAGGAGGCATGGACGGTCTTGAAAAATCAATACAAGACCACGAATCACACACGGATTCATAATCTGGAGACTCAACTCGCGAACGAGAAACTGTCTGAGTCTGAAACGGCAGAGAAGTTCATCACCAGGGTGAAGAATCTACGCGATCAGATGACTGCGATTGGCATCACCATCACCAGCGAGAATCTATCACGAAGGTGCATACGGATTCTCCCACCAAAGTACAACGGTTTTGTTACGATGCTGAATACGTAGAACATAAATCTGCCCCTCAACTTTGAGGATTTCAGCGCGATGCTTCTGGAGGAGGAGATGCGTCAAAAGACAAGGACTGGTGAAGATTCGGCTTTCTCGGCTGGATCAAAGAAAGGTAAGGGTAAGGACTCTAGTAACCCATCTTCTTCTGACGATAAAAAGAGAAAGAAGATCATCAAGTGCTTTTATTGCAACAAGGCAGGGCACAAGTAGAATGAGTGCTGGAAGAAGATTGCAAATGAGAAGAACGGAGTAAAGAAAGAGTCCAGCAACGCGCAAGCAGTACCAGTAGAGCTATTCATAGCAATTGAGGAGATTTGCATGGAGGCAGTTCATGTACTGGCCGATGAACCTTGGATTATTGATAGTGGTGAATCACGCCACCTGACCAGTCATAAGGATTGGTATAACTCTCTACATCCGGTAGGGAATGACATCCTGGTAGTAGTCAGCAATGATGCAAAATGTCCAGCAAAAGGAAAAGGTATGATTGCTCTCAAGTCAGATGGAGTTGTAAAATAGTTGTTCGATAATCTTTATGTGCCAGATATCAAGAGAAACTTATTGTCCGTTTCTGCGATCACGGATCGGGACCTCAAAGTTCACTTCGATAAGAATGGTGCACATATTTTGGATCTTCAAGGGAAGGTCATTGGTAAAGGTACATGGCGCAACAACATCTACGAACTCTTAGCTTTCAGTGCTCGAGCCGATGTGAGCAACACTAAGCTGTGGCATGAGAGGTTTGGTCATCTAAACCTTAGTTCTTTAAAGGAGATGCATAAAAGTGGAATGATTGCAGACCTACCAGAAATTACAAATTTGCTCGATGTATGTGAAGCTTGCATGATGGGCAAGCAGCATCGGCAACCCTTTCCTAAAGAGACCAGCAGGGTGTACTTGAGCAAGTGACACCACCTTCACGTTTGTGGACATGCACATACTAAGGTCCATTTTTGTATCTTAGAATGTGTGTGTGTGTGTGTGTGTGTGAGAGAGAGAGAGAGAGAGAGAGAGAGAGAGAGAGATCAACAGCATCCATGAAGTTCAATGTTTACATCATATGTGTTAGCATGTTCTAGTGAGTGGTTCCCCCCTAAAAATTTGACCCAAAGAGAGAGAGAGAGAGAGAGAGAGAGAGAGAGAGAGATTTTAAAATAATAACGATTATATGAATCTAGGTATTGTCATTTATAGGCATGGCGCAATTTGAACTAGATTGCAAAGTTGCTCTACTAAAGGATGGATTGAAGGTAGCACAAGGGACAATTATTTTAGTTGATCCAAATGGTTCTTGCCACTTTCAACCATTAGGGAATGGGATGATATCAGTTTCTATTGATGTTTGCTGTACAACTTTTTATGTTGAGCTTCCATACCCTAACATGGGTGTATCCCATGTCAAAGAGGCACTTGGTAGTATAGTGCGTTGGCACTCTAATGCCATGCAACCCTTATCAGAGGCAACCTCGGGCAATAGCACACATATATTAAAGGTTGTACTTGAGCAAGTGACACCACCTTCAAGTTTGTGGGCATGCACATACTTTCATTGTAAAGGATTGGATTATGTAATAAATTATTTCTTATCACAAGTGGTTAGCTTCAATGGCTGATTTCTTTTACATTTGTCTTGTTTAAGGGCCTATGCAAGGACATGCTTGTAACATGATGCTAGAGGAAGGGAAGCCCATGCATATCTTCAAGAATGTGGGGGCTACTATTTGGGCACACTTGGTTGATGCCAAAGACTTGAGAGGAGTGAGAAGACTTGCGTGCTATGAATAGGATGCCTCGTTTGTGGCCCCAAGTGCGTGTTCATAAAGTTGTCCTCTTGAAAGCAACATGGATCCTCTCCAAGAGAGAGGAGGCAGTAGTCAAGGAAGACATTGCCTCTTTTTGAACATCGACAAGGTACTTGTGTTGCTTGAAAGGAGCGCTTTCAAAGGAAAACAAGTTTAGTGGGCTCAAGTCCCATGATTGGCACAAGGTCTTGCAGGTATTCTAAGTTGTGGGATTAGTGTACCGATAATCGTGATGTGTTATTGTAATTATGATTATGTTATATTATTGACATGACTTCTTTATTGCTTGGATAGTTCATCCTCCCAATTATAGTGAAAGGGTGCTTACAAGAAGTTAGAAATTCTGTATTCAAGATCAGTGGTATTGTGAGGTATGCTTACTATCAACTCGCATTGATTGCATTTTCTTCAATTTAAGTTGAATAATCTGTAGATTGATTATGAATATATCTTACATGGGCACGTGAAATAGGTGGATATCTCAAAAAGAGATCTCCATATCGAGCATCGAGAAGGCCAAGGTGGACTCCATTGAAGCCGTATGCTTGCTTGAGAAGAACTTTCCCTCAAGCATTATGACAACTCAAGTGCACTTGCTTGTGCACATAGTTGATGAGGTGGCCATTGAAGGTACCGTTCATAGTCGGTGGATGTTTTTTCTCGAGCAGCTTATGAAAACTTCAAAGGGATTTGTAAGGCAAAGAGCAAGACTGGAAGCAAGCATGTCAGAGGGATGGCTTGTGCAAGAGTCATTAGTATATATCATGGAGTTTCTTGCATCCATGCATCGCGATATGCTGCAGGCTTGGCATAACAAGGATGATGATCACATCGTTGGCAAGGTTCCCCAAGGAAAAGGGATTGAAAGAAATATGAGCGAACAACAAATGGAGGAATTCAATAAGTTTTGTATCCTCAATAGCAAGGAGATGCGGAAGTGGATTGAGAGATATGAAGCGGCCAAAGCAGAAAGAATAAATGCAAGGAGGAGATTCAGAGTAATGTACAGGCGAGTGTAACCATATCCACGGGATCTTCCCTTCTCCCCTACACTCACATATCACTTGATTGGCTACAACTTGGCTCTACATAAAGCCGAATGCAATGGAGAGACAATAAACGAGCACGAGCGAGAGTTATCATCTGGATGTATGATGCATGTAAGTTTCTTACCTCTTGACGTAATTAAGTAATTATTTGTGGCAATATACACTCTAAAATAGATGCATCCTCATTGTTTTAATGATGCTCTTTTGCAATACAAAAAGTACAGTGCATTATGGTCATATGGACAACATTTTTGCATGGAACGCATCGATTCAAAGAGAGTCACGTATGATTGTGGAGTCATGGTGGCTAACTTCACACAAGATAGCCAAGCAAGTGCTTCGGATACCAATCTTTTCTCCTTGCAGTTGGATTATTGTGGGACCATATGCGAAATCTCTGAAATTGATTTCAGACGATTTACTATTTTCATTCTTGATGTAAAATGGTTTAGAACTATTTACAACGGTCCCCTTGCGACAGTGAGGAAATACAGTAGTGATTTCTTTGCCATAGACTCCACCAAACTTTGGACCAATGAAAGTGATACTTTTGTTCTTTTCGAACATTGTGAGCAGGTGCATACTAATGATTTAATTAATCGAAGCTTTCATTTTTAAAGATCAATTCGTACATGTACTTAAGCATAATTTCATATAATTGATGGCATTTGGCACCCATCTTCATTATAGGTGGTTTTTCATTCGGATTGTTCTGATCCAAGATGGTGGTGCATGATCCAAGTTGCATCACAAAGTAAGCAAATTTTTGAAGATAGAGATGTGGATATGGAGATGCCACTACCAATGCCGGATGTAATTGATCCAGATGGATCGAGCAAAGAAGATGAAGATCATAATATGAGCCAAGAGAAAGATGCGCATAATGACATCGTAAGGGAGGAAGATGGAGATCACGATATTGAGGAAGAAGATGACAACCATCAAGAATCACTTGACTTTATTGAAGAAGATGATCAAGTCTTAGGTGAAGGTATGATGCCAGAGTATGATGATGATATAGGAGATCAGCTCGATATAGAGTTGGAGATAGACTTGTTTGGTACACTAGACTTGGCTCAGGATGAAAGCCGTTGATGTAAATGCTCTTCATTGGTTTTTTTCATCTCAAACTTGGACATGATTATATGAGCTTCAAACTTGATCTACATGCTCTTGTACTTTTATTCTTTCAAAGGATCAAACATGTATGAAAAGAAAAAAAAATTATCATTGGGAAAAACTATCTTTAAAGGTTGGTATGGGAAAAAACACTCTCTGTAAAATGCCGTTATAGGAAAGTGTCTCAAAGTCGCTATATAACGATCTTTTACAAGGCTGGCAAATGTCGCTATATACCAATGTTTTATAAACGTTGCTATATAGAGACCTTTATAAAACGCTGATATTTCTTTATAGAGTCCTCATGTTAAATCTCAAAACATCATCAAATAAAAAATATTTTGGGAGCATGCCCACTAGATTAGCACTAGTGTTGTGATCACAAAATCGGTGTTAGGCTGATAATAATGTATTCAAAGAAACATTTAAAATCCTTCGAGTGATGCTCCTTATGTAACCTGATTCATTTGAGAAAGGGAATCACATTGCTTAGTGCTTTCGATCTTCTAGTTTATTCATAGTTTATTCAAGTGGCATTTGTAAGCACAACAACACAAAGCAACTATAGAAGCGCTTGATAGACATGCAAAATAGTGGGCGCATCTATAGGCGTTGCTTGAATAGAGAAATTACGACCGCGTCTAATAGTGCGTCTAATAGCTCGTCTATTTGCACATGTATTAACACGTCTATTAGCATGTCTACACTGAGAAAATATGGGCCCGTCTAACCTTGTGTTTATCAGCGCGTCTATTTGCACGTGTATTAGCATGTCTATTTGCACGTCTATACTGAGAATTAGACACGTATTTAGACACTAAATAGAGAATACAGAAAGTGAGATTTTGGTGTACATCACTGCTTTCCAAAATTGCCCATGATTACCAAAGCACATAATTTTAACAAAAACATCAATGCTTTTTTGCAAGCCCACATATACAAGAATTCAGTGAGGTGAGGAGAATGAGACAATATGTAAAATAGTTTTGCCAATATCAATGATGGGCTACGGTTCAATCTCATCCTCAATGAGATCAACCCTTGCCAAACTATCTACTTCAAAATCCAAACAAGTGCTTAGATCTACAAATACATTCAACCCACTACTACTTGTGCTACTCATGTGCTCATCGAAATCAGCATCACCAATGGTAGGCTCGTCCTCACGAGTAATGGCCTCAATATCTGTATCTCCTATCTCATGATCATTCTCCTCTCTCGTATCACGGTCATCATCACCTCCATGGCCATGATCATCCTCCATACGCTCCATATTAGTAAATGTACTATACATCACTTTGGAACGTGGCATAATAGGTATGACATGCCACCATCTATTATTATCCACCATTGGTAGATAGACAACCTAATTCAAACACAAATACAATCATGTTATTTTCTTTGCATCGAAGGTGCCAAATATTTAAAAGCGAGTATTTTTATATGTGTGCACAATACCTATTCACATTGTTGTGGTAGTACTAGTGTGTCCTTCCTACTTTGCCAAAACTTTGTGGAGTCAATAGTTACAAAGCCACTTGCATGGCGTTTGATTGTTGCATTAGGACCTCTTTCAACCACGTCCTTAAACCACTTTACATCCAAAACATACACAAAGAAGCGTCAAAAGTCAAGCTTAATAATATCTTGGATTATGCCACAATAATCATCCATGGCTCCATTGGCTCCCTCAAAGCTAGCAATGACACCGCAATCTTGTGTGTTTCTCTTATCATCAATCCGTTGTGTTCAAAAATGCTTGCCCTCACACCATATAGCATTGAACATAGTGCACTACACCAAGAAAAAATCAATTAAATAAGCAATCTAAATTATTGAAAGCTCCTAACTTATGCATAACATTCTATATACCGACCTTGTTCATGCATCCCCTAGCATACTCTCATTCTTCCATTGTGATATGCATCCCCTCGTCTTTCTCTGCTTTCTCCATTTCATCAAGTAGCCAATCCACATGAATATCCTTTGGAAGTGCTCTTAGATACTGAGGGTATGGCACACGAGATCCGTGGTGTGTACGAAAGAGGGCCCTTTCTTCTTGTCTTCTTGTCTTCTTGCCTTTGCATCCTCGTATCTTGTCACCCATCTTTTCATCACATCACTATTAAGCACGCAATAGAGGTTGATACTATTATGCAACTCCGTGTCTATTACTTTGTTGTGTCCTTTCCCTTGAGGCATAATAGAGGTCATCCTTAGGTCTTCATCATCTGTCCATAGTCGTGGGAGAGAGCTATCCACATCAACAAGAAACTCAGAAATATATACAAGTGACTCTTGTACCAACCAACCCTCGGCCATGCTACCTTCGAGTCTTGCATTTTGTCTCACAAAGCCCTTCAATGTCTTCATGAAGTGCTCGAGGAAGAACAACCATCGTGCATGTATAGTACCGCATATAGCAATCTCATCCACCAAATGCACTATAAGATGTAGTTGGCTTGTGACAATAGAACGTGGAAATGTCTCCTCCACTAAACAAACGACCTCCACTGACATAACTCGAGCATTCTCAAGTGTGGTGGGATCTATTTCCTTTGAGCTCACATACCTAGAAATGAAAAAGTACACCATATTAGCAATATGAACACCTTGCATGGAGCATTGATACGCATCATATTTTGTATCATGTAAAGTACCTCACAAGCTCGCCCATCTTGTAAATACAATCTTTCACGTCCTTCGATGCACTACGAGAAATGCTAGTAGGTAGTATGAACTGAACCCACGAGAAGGTGGTTGATTAGTTGCTTGTAATTATTCACTCACAAATTTGAAAGGAAAAAAATATTATGCACATAAAATAATTACTTGGAGCATCTTGTGCCAATCATGAGATTTCAAGCCATAAAATTGCTCTACACCTCCTTTCTTGCTCTTTGTAAAGGCTCCCTTCAAACACCTCATGCATCCAGTGGGAGTACGAATTGTAGTAATAGCGCGCTTCTTCACCGCCATCTCTAGCTTTGATAACCTCCATGGTGCACGAGGTAAAAAAACACGCCCATTTGTTCTCTCTTGTGGCCAAGCTTCACGCATCCTCCCTGTGGTACGTAGATCCTCCCTTATGCCTACGGAATCTCGTGTCCCATTCAAATGCTCCCAAATGGCAGATGCCACATTCTTGAAGATATGCATGGGATCAAGCAGGTGATTGATCTTGAGGTGGGACCAATATGGTAAACGATAAAAGATGGAGTATCTAAACAAAAGATGGTGTTAGCGGCGATCTTTATTTCCAGCCAATATAGCACACAATAGTTACAAACCCTTACCGGCTCATGCCAAGTGGTGGAGGAGTCGTGGAACCGTCCCAAATTCTCATCCAATATCCCACAGTGAGTGATTGTGGGAGGACTTCATTCCAAGGAGGGGCAATATATCTAGGATGATCAGGTGGGAGAAATCGATGGTGATTCTCATAGATGACCTTATTCAATGCGTCTGCCCATGAGGCAACTAGCGAAGGACCACAAACAAGACATGCATGGTAACTCGATGTAGTGAGACCTGAACAATAGACGCAATTAAGAGTTGAAGGTGGGTTTAGGGTGCCACATCCTTTGCCTATTCATAATTAGAAGTGCAATGCTTACTTAAACACTTGCCATAGCCTGGGAAGTCATGCATCGTCCACATCAAGACTGCTTTGCAGTTGAAGTCTCGTGACGAGGGAGGCCTGCTCACATCATGCACCTCGATACCTCTCCAAAGTATCTCTAGCTCGTCAATTAAAGGCTCCAAATAAACATCAAGATTTTTGACTTTATGTTTCCTTGGAATTAGAAGGGACAGCATAACATGTCCTTTCTTAATAGCCATAGAGGGTGGAAGATTATAATTCACCAATATCACTGGCCATACACTGTAAGAGGTGCTTTTGAGACCAAATGGGTTCACACCGTCCATACCCAATCCAAGTCTCAAGCTCCTAGGTTCTTCCTTGAAGCTTGGCCATGTGTCTTCAATATGCTTCCACGCAGGAGAGTCTGCGGGAGTTCTCCACTTGCCATCGGTTGATCGATGGGAGGAATGCCATGACATGAGCTCTGCAATGGATTTGCACTTGAACATATGTTGGATGCGAGGGATTATGGGAAAATGTCGCAGAACATTTGTTACAATATTCCTCTTGATTAATTCTTCAGTAGGTGATTGTACCATCAATTTGCTAAGTTTAACTCAAACATATGAACACCCATAGGTATCTTAATCAACCTTAACTCTTTAACACTTACCATGTTTACGGTCGCATCCCATTCTCCATACTTTGAGATGTGATTGAGTGTAATCCTGCGTGCACGATACATGTTTCCTCGACATCGATCACACATACATTTGACTTTTTTCTCTAACCACATTTCGCGATGGTGGATACGGAGGGATTCATCCTCACTGGAGCTACTTGTTGAAGATGAAGACATCCTACAAACAAACAACCCAAAAAAATTTGCTTTTCTTCAAATATTTAATTTTAAAACTCTGTGGCGCGTCTAAAGGCGCGTCTAAAATCGCGTCTGTCTATTCTGTGGTGCGCGTCTAAAACCGCGTCTGCTCTATGTATTTAGATGTGCAATTACACGCGTATTTAGATGCATGTATAGATGCGCTATTAGACACGCTTATAGACACGGTTTTCAAATTTGCTTTTGGCGTGCTTGCTTTGCTTTTCTTCACAGTACTTAAACTTTGTGTGGCTTGCTTGCTTTGCTATTAACAGATCCACAGTTTCGACACTTAAGAGGAAGGCACCCACACTTACTTTCAAGCTTACAGGAGAAGAGGGTGAACAAGGAAGAGAAGCAACTTTGACGAAGGACAAGAAGCTTCCATACCTCTATCCAAGGTAAGTCTCTTTACGGTTGATCTTCTTTGGAAGTTGCTCTCTTTGGATTTGTCCTTTGTCGTATCCAAGAAACAAATGATTTTGGTATTAGTGTTATGCTTTTGTGTCGGGCGCATGTCCTTTTCCACTTTTTAGAATAGTCCATTTGTCGGAGCGCGTCTATAGACGCGTCTCAGAGCGCATCTAAAATCGCATCTACAGGCGCGTCTATAGACACGTCTAACCTGTTTTCAAACACAGACAGCCGCGTCTATAGACGCACTGTTATACACCAAAATAGACGCGCTTCTCAGACGCGTCTACAGACGCGCTCTAACAGTTTTAGATGCTTCCCTTCCCTTCCCTTCTCTTCTCTTCCCTTCCCTTTTCTCTCTCTTTTTCTCTTCTTTTTATTTTCTCAGCTCATCAGTAATCTTTTTTTTTTCTTTTTTCCAGTTTATCATGTGGCCAGGAAGCTCTTCAGGCTCACCTGATCTCCGGGAGTCTATTTTTAGGGAGTTATATAACCTTTTAGGGCACCCTCCCAGTCCTACGGAGTTATACGGCTACATGACGGGTACTCTAAACACCCCCTAGGAGTCGGCACTGCAGACTCCAAACCACCCCAACCCCACACCAGCTGAGATTACCCCAGCAGAGTTAGCACAGCCTAGCTGGCTACACAGCCGAGGCCCTTCCCCCATGCCGTCTTATGCCCCTTCCCCCATGCCGTCAGGAGGTCCTTCTGTCTCATAGAGCCGTCCACAACACAAAGCAACAATAGACGCGCTTGGTAGACGCGCAAAATAGCGGGCGCGTCTATAGGCGTTGCTTTAGTAGAGAAATTACGGGCGCGTCTATAAGCGCGGCTAAACGCTCGTCTATTTGTGCGTAAATCACCGCGTCTATTTGCGTGTTTGACCTGAGAAAATACGGGCCCGTCTAACATCCCGTTTATTAGCGTGTCTATTTGCGCGTGTATTTGCGCGTTTATTTGCGCGTTTACACTGAGAATCAGACGCACATTTAGACGCGTAAATAGACGCGCTCCGGAGAATACAGAAAGTGAGATTTTGGTGTACATCATTGCTTTCCAAACATTGCCCATGATTACCAAAGCACATAATTTTTTGCAAGCCCACATATACAAGAATTAAGTGAAATGAGGAGAATGAGACAATATGTAAAATAGTTTTGCCAATATCAATTGTGGGGCTACGGTTCAATCTCATCCTCAATGAGATCAACCCTTGCCAAACTATCTACTTCAAAATCCAAACAAGTGTTTAGATCTACAAATACATTCAACCCACTACTACTTGTGCCACTCATGTGCTCATCGAAATCAACATCTCCAATGGTAGGCTCGTCCTCACGGGTAATGCCGACCTCAATATCTATATCTCCTATCTCATGATCATCCTCCTCTCTTGTATCACGGTCATCATCACGTCCATGGCCATGATCATCCTCCATACGCTCCATATTAGTAAATATACTATACATCACTTTGGAACGTGGCATAATAGGTATGACATGCCACCATCTATTATTATCCACCATTGGTTGATAGACAACCTAATTCAAACACAAATACAATCATGTTACTTTTCTTGTATCAAATATTTAAAAGCGAGTATTTTTATGTGTGCACAGTACCTGTTCACATTGTTGCGGTAGTACTAGTGTGTCCTTCCTACTTTGCCAAAACTTTGTGGAGTCAATAGTTACAAAGCCACTTGCATGGCGTTTGATTGTTGCATTAGGGCCTCTTTCCACCACGTCCTTAAACCACTTTACATCCAAAACATACACAAAGAAGCGTCGAAAGTCAAGCATAATGATATCTTGGATTATGCCACAATAATCATCCATGGCTCCATTGGCTCCCTCAAAGCTAGAAATGACGCCGCAATCTTGTGTGTTTCTCTTATCATCAATCCGTTGTGTTCGAAAATGCTTGCCCTCACACCATATAGCATTGAACATAGTGCACTACACCAAGAAAAAATCAATTAAATAAGCAATCTAAATTATAAAAAGCTCCTAACTTATGCATAACATTCTATATACCGACCTTGCTCATGCGTCCCCTAGCATACTCCCATTCTTCCATTGTGATATGCATCCCCTCGTCTTTCTCTGCTTTCTCCATTTCATCAAGTAGCCAATCCACATGAATATCCTTTGGAAGTGCTCTTAGATGCTGAGGGTATGGCACACGAGATCCGTGGTGTGTACGAAAGAGGGCCCTTTCTTCTTGTCTTCTTGCCTTTGCATCCACGTATCTTATCACCCATCTTTTCATCACATCACTATTAAGCACGCAAAAGAGGTTGATACTATTATGCAACTCCGCGTCTATTACTTTGTTGCGTCCTTTTCCTTGAGGCACAATAGAGGTCATCCTTAGGTCTTCATCATCTCTCCATAGTCGTGGGAGAGAGCTATCCACATCAACAAGAAACTCAGAAATATATACAAGTGACTCTTGTACCAACCAACCCAGAACAACCATCGTGCATGTATAGTACCGCATATAGCAATCTCATCCACCAAATGTACTATGAGATGTAGTTGGCTTGTGAGAATAGAACGTGGAAATGTCTCCTCCACTAAACAAACCGCCTCCACTGACATAACTCGAGCATTCTCAAGCGTGGTGGGATCTATTTCCTTTGAGCTCACATACCTCACAAGCTCGCCCATCTTGTAAATACAATCTTTCACGTCCTTTGATGCACTACATGAAATGCTAGTAGGTAGTATGAACTGAACCCGCGAGGAGGTGGTTGATTAGTTGCTTATAGCTATTCACTCACAAATTTGAAAGGAAAAAGATATTATGCATATAAAATACTTACTTGGAGCATCTTGTGCCAATCATGAGATTTCAAGCCATATAATTGCTCTACACCTCTTTTCTTGCTCTTTGTAAAGGCTCCCTTTAAACACCTCATGCATCCAGTGGGAGTACGAATTGTAGTAATAGCGCGCTTCACTGTCGCCATCTCTAGCTTTAATAACATTCACGGTGCACGAGGTAAAAAAACACGCCCATTTGGTCTCTCTTGAGGCCAAGCTTCCCGCATCCTCCCTGTGGTACGTAGATCCTCCCTTATGCCTGCCGAATCTCGTGTCCCATTCAAATGCTCCCAAATGGTAGATGCCACATTCTTGAAGATATGCATGGGATCGAGTAGGTGATTGATCTTGAGGTGGGACCAATATGGTAAACGATAAAAGATGGAGTATCTAAACAAAATAAAGTGTTAGCGTGCAATCTTTACTTTCAACCAATATAGCCAATATTTACTTCCAGCCAATAGTTACAAATCCTTACCGGCTCATGCCAAGTGGTGGAGGAGTCGTGGAACCGTCCCAAATTCTCATCCAATCTCCCGCGGTGAGTGATTGTGGGAGGACTTCATTCCAAGGGGCAACATATCTAGGATGATCAGGTGGGAGAAATCGATGGTGATTCTCATAGATGACCTTATTCAATGCGTCTGCCTGTGAGGCAACTAGCGAAGGACCACAAACAGGACATGCGTGGTAACCTGATGTAGTGAGACCTAAACAATAGATGCAATTAAGAGTGGAAGGTGGGTTTAGGGTGCCACGTCCTTTGCCTATTCATAATTTAAAAATGCAATGCTTACCTGAACACTCGCCATAGCCTGAGAAGTCATGCATCGTCCACATCAAGACTGCTTTGCAGTTGAAGTCTCGTGATGAGGGAGGCCTGCTCACATCATGCACCTCGATACCTCTCCAAAGTATCTCTAGCTCATCAATCAAAGGCTCCAAATAAACATCAGGGTTTTTGACTTTATGTTTCCCTGGAATTAGAAGGGATAGCATGACATGTCCTTTCTTAATAGCCATAGAGGGTGGAAGATTGTAATTCACCAATACCACTGGGCCATACACTGTAAGACGTGCTTTTGAGACCAAATGGGTTCACACCGTCCATACCCAATCCAAGTCTCAAGCTCCTAGGTTCTTCCTTGAAGGTTGGCCATGTGTCTTCAATATGCTTCCACGCAGGAGAGTCCACGGGAGTTCTCCACTTGCCATCGGTTGATCGATGGGAGGAATGCCATGACATGAGCTCTGCAATAGATTTGCACTTGAACATATGTTGGATGCGAGGGATTATGGGAAAATGTCGCAATACCTTACGAGGCACGTCCAAGGTTTTGAGATCTGCTCTATATCTTGCCTCTCCACAAGTAGGACACTCTCTTGCATCCTTATGTAGTCCACGAAACAAAACGCAATCGTTGACACATGCATGGATGCGCTTGTAATCTAATCCTCCAAGAGAGGTCACATGTTGCCTTGCCATATCTCTTGAGGTCGGTAATTTATTCTCCCTTGGAAGCATTTTACACAATAGCCTGCACGTGAAGACCATAAATGAGGAAAAGCATTCGAGTAATTGACCCACACGCATAATTCACCATGCTTGCAAAATCGACTTTAAAGCTTACTTGAGTAATGCATTCAAACTTGCATTGCTCCATCCATGGATGGTTTGCAAGTTTAGTAACTCAAGGGAGGCACGTAGAATAGAGAATGTGCACCCCTCAAACAGTGGAGTCGATGCTGCGGTAAAAAGATCATCCTGCTCCATGCTATTATCCCTCCTTTGATGGACATATAAATCCCGCACCATATCATCAAACACCTCCTCCTCCACGGCTTCATGAGGTAATGGCGGAGGGCTACTATCACCATCACTCCATGCATCCGTAACGGTCCCTCCTGAAGATCCCACCTCATATCGCCGACGCTTCACCTCCTCACGACGGGCATAGGGTAACATGTGCGGGTGTGGCACTGCATCCTATATCAAATTAAAATGGGATCATAACTCAAACATATGAACACCCATAGGTATCTCAATCAACCTTAACTTACAAACCCTTACCCTGTTTACGGTCACATCCCATTCTCCATACTTTGAGATATGATTGAGCGTAATCCTGCGTGCACGATACATGTCTCCTCGACATCGATCACACAGACATTTGATTTTTTGCTCCAACCACATTTCGCGATGGTGGATACGGAGGGATTCATCCTCACTGGAGCTACTTGTTGAAGATTGAGACATCCTACAAACAAACAACCCACCAAATTTGCTCTTCTTCAAATGCTTAATTTAAACTCTGTGTTGCGTCTATCGCCGCGTCTATAGTCGCGTCTAACATCGCGTCTATCTGCGCATCTAAACGCGCATCTACTCTGTGTATTTAAATGCGCCTATAGACGCGCTAATAGACGCGACTATAGACGCATCTACTCTGTGTATTCAGACGCGACTATAGACGCGCTAATAGACGCGACTATAGTTCGCGAGCGGCTTCCTTCCTTCTTTATTAGCAGTTCCATAGATTCGAAGCTTAAGAGAGAGCCTCCCATACACAATTCCAAGCTTTCACTCAAGAGAAAGGGACCGTACCTACACTTGCTTCCAAGCCTAAAGGAGAGGAGGAGTACGAACAAGGAGAAGAAACAAGTTTGGAAAAGAAAGATCCTTCCATACCTTTTTCCAAGTAAGTCCTTTTGAAGTTGTTCTTGCTTGCTCTTTCCAGTTTTGTACTTTCTCGCATCCACGAAATGCAGGATCTAGGTATGAGCGACACGTTCTTTTGTCGGGCGCAACGTCCTTTTCGACTTTTTAGTATTCTCGCCTGTCGGAGCGCGTCTATAGGCGCGTCTCAGGGCGCGTCTAAAAGAGCGTCTACAGGCGCGTCTATCCGCGCGTCTGGCTTGTTGCAGACACACACAGACGCGTCTGTAGACGCTCACACAAACGCCCTGTTAAACGGACTTTTAAACGCACTGTTAGACGCGCTTTTAAACGCACTGTTAGACGGACTGTTAGATGGACTGTTAGACGCGCTTTTAAACGAATTGTTAAACGCTCTGTTAGACGCGTCTATAGATGCGCAAATCAGACGAATCTATAGATGCGCTCTGACAGAGCCTCTTTTTTCTTCCCCTTTCTTCTCAGCTCCCAAAGTAATAGATTTGTTTCCTTTTTTCCAGTTCAACATGTGGGGAGGAAGTGCTTCTAGCTCACCTGATCCGCGGGAATCGATTTGGAAGGACTTATATAATCTTTTAGGGCACCCTCCTAGTCCTGTGGAGTTATACGGGTATATGACGGGTACCCTTAACACTCCCCAGGAGTCGGCACTACAGACTCCGAGCCACCCCACACCGCCTGAGATCACCCCAGCGGAGTCCGCAGAGCCGTCTTATGCCCCTTCCCCCGTATCGTCTTATGCCCCTTCCCCCATGCCGTCTTATGTCCCTTCTGCCATCTCGTCTTATGCCCCTTCCCCCATGCCGTCAGGAGGTCCTTCTGTCTCGACGAGCCGTCGACGTACTCCCCAGCCGTCGAGACTCGGTTCTCCAGCTACGAGTGGTCAGCGTAGTCCCGTGCAGTCCCCAGCTACGAGTGGCCAGCGTACGAGCTCGACACGACAGGGTAGCAGGCGTAGTACCAGGGAGAGCGGTAGCGGATGCATGGCACAGTGCTTTGGGCCATGTGGCGGTGAGGAGGAGGATTATTCAGATGATTTAGACATGCCTCTGGGTGATGGTACGATTTATTATGACATCACTCAGACAGGAGGCATCTTGATGGATGCGCGGGGGAAGGACATCATGGCCTTCATGCGCTCTGTAATTGCTAACAATTACAGAGATTGCTTTATCCACTATAAAGACCACCCAAAGAGGTTGGCTGATGAGACCCTCGCTACTGTTCGCTCTAGGTATCCTAACCCCCCCAATCGCCAGTTCACAGATAAATGGGGGAAGTCAAAGATTGTTACGATACTTAGCAATAAAAGATCTTCCCTTAAGAGGCAGGCACTAGCGGAGCTTGCCAGGCTTGAGGCAGGTCAACCTCCAAGGGGCCCGCCCCACACCGCTCACAAGCGTGAGTGGAAGAAGGCAATGAAGTCAGCGAGGGAGGAGCCCAGTCTGCAGCACGTGGAGGCATGGAGGATCCAGATGGAGGAATATGGAAGCGCGCATTTTGGAGCAGGGGGTGTTGAATCATGGGAGGCCCAATTTGTAAGTATCGATCTCAAATTATATTGCTTATGTAGTTTATTAGGAGGTTGGTTGTTTCTTTGTACAAATCCCTCCACAAAGTGTATCGCGGTCATGCAGCTTGAGATCGTGGGCAGATACCCTACTCCAGTGGAGACAGCCTACCACCGCCACCATCGCAGAGGAGATACATGGAGGCACTTCTATGAGGACGGGTTGATTACTGAGGAGCAGTATACCCGAGCTACTGGACAGGCCCCCCAGGTATTTGAAAGTAATTAAATAATGCCAAAATTATAAGTAAAGATTTGATTTTTCATACATTGATATATGTTGTCCCTTGTTTACAGGCCCATGCACAAGACGACGAGGAAGATGAGGAAGGAGGTGCAGAAGGGAGCGCAGAAGGGAGCGTGGAAGGCAGCGAGGATTAGTCGTAGAAGTAGTGCTACTATTCTTTTTTGTACTTAAAGCCACTGGCTTGGCTTCGTGCCTCTTGTATATAGACTCCTCTTATTTTTTGTACTTGAAGCCACATGACATGGCTTAGCTTCCTTATTTTTTGTACTTGAAGCCACATGACGTGGCTTAGCTTCGTGCTATATGTATATACAAGCACTTTTTGAGCTTTCAATTTTATTGCGTTTTGGAGTTGTAATATTTTATTTGGAATTGTAATTAAAATGCGGTTGGCGGTAAGAATTAAATTACAGAATGTGGATATGGGATTCTTGTAACTATATAGCATACACAACATACACAGTATTCTGTAAAATTTAAATTAAAAAAAAAGGCGCGTCTATCAGTGCGTTTAAAAACGCGTTTATATTCGCGTCTGTCTGTATTCTTGCGTCTATACGCGCGTCTATAAAAGCGTTTATAAGCGCGTCTATTTATGCATCTTTGTGCACGTCTATACGCGCGTAAGTTTGATATATAAACGCGCAATTAGACGCGGGTCTCCAGACGCGCCAATAGACGCGCCCGTAAGTTTTTTATTTAGTTCATGAAACGCGTCTGTGCGCGCGTCTATGGGTGCTTTGTCTTGTTGTGGTCGGCGTACTCCTGTGTGCAGTCGAGACTCGGTTTTCCAGCTACGAGTGCTCGGGGGGGTTACTATATATAAACCCTCTATATCACGTGCGTTCAAGGCCTATATTTAAAGTCCCTTATCTGTAAAAAATTTCATTAATAAAATGTATCCCTTTTCTATACAAATCTGTAAATTTTTTCCAAAACTATTTTAAATAGTCCCTTATTTATATTTATTTCTGTAAATTTTAGAAATTAAAAAAATCCTTCTGTTGAACTCACGTGATAGGGTTACATATGATGAGTGACCCCCCCGAGTACGAGTGGTCCACGTAGTCCCATGCAATCTCTAGCTACGAGTGGCCAGCGTACTAGCTCGACACGACACGGTAGCAGGTGTAGTAGCAGGGAGAGCAGTGGGGGATGCATGGCACAGTGCTTTGGGAGGGGTGGTGGTGGGGACGATGGGATTCAGATGATTTAGACATGCCTCCGGGTGATGGTACGATCTTCTATGACATCACTCAGACAAGAGGCATCTTGATGGATGCACGGGGGAAGGACATCATGGCCTTCATGCGCTCTGTCATTGCTAACAATTATAGAGATCGCTTTATCCACTACAAAGACCATCCAAAGAGGTTGGCTGATAAGACCATCGCTGTTGTTCGCTCTAGGTATCCTAACCCCCCCAATCGTCAGTTCACAGATAAAAAGGGCCAAGTCAAAGATTTTTACGATACTTGGCAATAAAAGATCTTCGCTTAAGAGGCAGGCACTAGCGAAGCTTGCCAGGCTCGCGGGAGGTCAACCACCAAGGGGCCTGCCCCACACCGCTCACAAGCGTGAGTGGAAGAAAGCAATGAAGTCAGCGAGGGAGGACCCCAGTCTGCAGCACGTGGAGGCACGAAGGATCCAGATAGAGCAATATGGAAGCGTGCATTTTGGAGCAAGGGGTGTTGAATCATGGGAGGCCCAATTTGTAAGTATCGATCTCAAATTATATTGCATATGTAGTTTATTAGGAGGTTGTTTCTTTGTACTAACCCCTCCGCAAATTGTGTCGTCTTGCAGCTTGAGATCGTGGGCAGATACCCTACTCCTGTCGAGACAGCCTACCACCGCCACCATCGCAGAGGAGATACATGGAAGCACTTCTATCATGACGGGTTGATTACTGAGGAGTAGTATTTCTGGGCTACTGGAGCGGCCCCCGAGGTATTTGAAAGTAATTAAATAATGTCAATATTATAAGTAAAGATTTGATTTTTCATACATTGATATATGTTGTCCCTTGTTTACAGGCCCCTACATAAGAAGACGAGGAAGGAGGCGGAGAAGGGAGCGCAGAAGGGAGCGTGGAAGGGAGCGAGGACATGGAGAATTTAGATTAGTCGTAGAAGTAGTGCTAGCTACTCATTTTTGTACTTAAAGCCACTAGCTTGGCTTCGTGCCTCTTGTATATACACTCCTCTTATTTTTTGTACTTGAAGCCACATGACATGGCTTAGCTTCGTGCTATATGTACATACAAGCACTTTTTGAGCTTTCAATTTTCTTGTGCAACGTTCTATCAATTAATGCCTTGTGAACTAAATGTTTTGGAGTTGTAATGTTTTATTTGGAATTGTAATTGTCGGCTATAGACGTGCTTGCAAGAGTGCTAATTAAAATGCGATTGGCTGTAAGAATTGAATTACACAATGTGGAAATGGGATTCCTGTAACTGTAGAGTAACTGTATAGCATACACAACATACACAGCATTCTGTAAATTTAAAAAATATTATGTAGCGCGTCTATCAGCGCGTCTATAAACGTGTCTATATACGTGTTTGTCTGTTCGGGGAGCATCTATTTGCACGTCTATAAAAGCGTCTATAAGACCGTTTATAAATGCGTCTATACATGCGTTTAACGATGCGTCTGTCTGTTTTTTAAATTTTTTAGCAGAGCGTCTATTTATGCGTCTAGATGCGCGTCGATACGCATGTCTGTCTACTATATAGACGCGCCATTAGACGCGGGTCTCTAGACGCACAAATAGACGTGCAAATAGATGCGCCCGTAAGTTTTTTTTTTGGTTCAGTAAACATGTCTGTGTGCGCGTCTGTGGGTGCTTTGTCTTGTTGTGAAGGTTTTCTCAAGCTTCAATTTGGCCTAAAGAGGAGTAACCTAAACGTTTTTTCTTCTATTCATGAAGCCAGGAGGGGTTGTTAGAGGGGCCATCGGTTGTCTTGGTTTATACGCCCTGCAGTTGGCTAGGACAGGGAGCACTCTAGAGTCTTTGTAAGGACCTAATTAGATGCCAGGGATAGTATCTAGCATTTAGGGACAAGATGGGCACATCTAGGCACTAGAAGGGGAAATGAAATGTAGTAGCAAGGTTTAGAATTAGGCCAGCACCATCTAAGCATATGAACATTTATCTTGCACTATTGGTGGAATGCCATGATCCTAACACCGACACATGCCACTGAAAGACTTGTTTATTTCTACATCGGAGCCTTCCTTATTAGGAACATTTAAAAGTGAGATAAATTTTTGCAAGGTTGCAATTTCAAAGTTTATCTCTTTAGCATTATTAATGCTTATTTTGATCCTTATGTGACACAAAATTCTATCGGCTATATCGATGCTTGTATCAATGCATTTGAATTTTGTTAAAAAAAGGATTGATACAAGGCATTAGGAAAGGTCATGTAATATAGTAGTGGTGAATGGTAAAATATAGTAAGTTGTTGCATCATTTGATAATGCAAGTTTTTTAAAAAGAAAATATATGAAACAATTGAAATGTTTTGCAACTAGATTTGCATATACAATGACATCTTTCATAAAATTTATTGATGATTTGAAGGAAAGCACATTCGCATTAGTGGTGCAAATATCTTGAAGGAGTGCAATCAAGAAGCCACAATTAGTTCCCATATGGTAAAGGACAATGTCCATTGACCTCATTTTAAGAAATAGGCAAAGGAGAGAGTTTTCAAATTATAGTTCTTAAACTAAGATAGGAAGTAGAAGGCCAATATCAATGCCAATATTAGACCATCGCAAAATAAAAAGTTCAATGGTTGCTATAAACAAGGACTTCAAAATAGAATCATGTGCGATAAACGGCTTGTGGAAATGTACGGCCTTCATGTGTGGTATTGCTACATGCATCATGGAATGACAATGCTCGATAAGAGAAATTCCAATTTGAAGACTTCATGAGTCCATGGTGAAGTGTCTAACATTGGATTTTAAATGGATGAAGCACCTTTGTGGTGGAGAGTTAAATTTCCCTTTATGTGCACAAATTGATTCTTTTAGTTATTTTAGTTTGACTTCTCATTTTGTTTTCTACATATATGGATGCTTTACTTTGTACAAATATAAGAAAATACATTAGAAACCAAGTATAAGTTGCAAGTTGATTTAAAGTGATAATATAAAAATATAATTTAGAGATCTTCTTTGCAAGCTAGAACTGAATTTGAAAATTGTAATATTTAGCTATGTACAAAGAAAAAGCCTCCCACATTATTGCCAATCCAATTTGTCCACTTGGAGAGACATGGAGCATACGAGCCTCGGAAACTTAGTATGTGTATGTGGATAGGGAATCGATGTTCCAAATCTTTTATTCGTGCAGTTTCATGCATTAGTTCTTTTGGAGAAGTTTTAGTATGTGTATGTAGATAGGTGTTCTATTCTTGTTCCATGCATGCAATCTTTTGGATGAATCAGATGGAAATACTTTTTGGTACTCCTTTCCCGGTCAAGCCTGCCTGAGACGTTGGGAAAAGCAAAGTATAAGGAACTTTAGCCAGTCCACTCCTATTCCAAAGCTGTGGATTGGCATTCCGTTCAAGAATGGCCTTCTCAATCTCCCTTATATTGCCTGCAAATTTGTTATAGGCTTGGACCGCTCTTTGATTTTTAATCCAATTGGCAGGCAGCTCTTGTCCCAGATACTCCTCGTCCGATGCATGGTTAGAGAGGACCTGAACGGTGGTCATGCCCACTATGAATTGGAAAACGGAATTAATACTCTGCAGATAGAAGGTGTCTGGATCTTGAACAAGCTGATTGTACTCTTCAGTCCCTTCTTCTGGAATCAATTTTCTGCCCATTGTGGGTTTATTTGGAACATATCCCGCATATGCATACTGCCCGAAATTTACTGCGGCATGATGGGCGGAAGCCACCCATATTATTGTTGACACGATTTCCACCAATGCCGTGACACTCTTCAACTCGGGCCACCAAGGCTCACCTTTCTTGTCTGCATGCCCTACCTCTATGATTTCTGTCCACCAGCTTTGTAGCTCCGTGTCTTCCTGCACTGCTGCATCGCCTTCGTAAAAAATCGGAACATAGTCACTCACCCATGACTTTATGGCAAACCAAATGTCCAACCCATCCACTGCATATGGGTAATCTGCAATGCTCAGCTTCAGGCCGTACTTAGCGGTTTCATCCTCCACTGCTATGCCTCTGCACGCAAGCAGCAGGTATAAGTAGTACTTTCATGAGACGAAATGGAAAGGCATTGCTATGTGAGAGAAGCCTAAAAACACCCCGCCCTTCCTATCTCTTAATTGTTCTCTAGTCTCTGATCACAGTATACACGAAACAGTGTTGAGAGTCACCTTTTGATCAAGTCTCGAGGAAGACTCTGTTCATCAAATCGCCAAGCCTTGTAGAATGCTGCCGACATCTCCATGGAATATTTATGGGATGGAAATGTTTTCTCAATAATTCCATTCGCAATAGCCAGAGATTGTCGGCCGAGGGAGTTGATGTTCATCGTGTCTTTGAAGTGTGGGACGAGCAGTACATTGATTGGATGAATGTCACTTAGTTGTCTGTGTGTTGCTATGACGTAAGGCTCCACACACGCGTGAGTCCGCAACCTAAGGAAGGCAAATACAGAAGTAAGCAAAAATGGCAACCACAAGTGCATAAGAATTCGGGACTTCGATTTATTACCAGTGGCTAACAAGCTATAGATTGCAGTTTCCCACCTTCAGTCCCTCTATCATTAACGGATTCATCCCGGCTAAAAGTTGTCGTGCAAATTCTTCGTCCGATAACCACGCCTCTTTGTTTTCTGGAAAACAAATCAATGTTTCAAAGCTAAAGATCCACCGATCTTCGAGACATTATTAGTTCAACACCTCAACCCCTAGAATCAATGTCTCCTAAGACGATGCAGAGCTATGAACGCGTTTCCCTACCTTGATAAACCTGCGGCACAGGATATCGGAGCGTGCTGGTACCGAGAAGACTGGGATGAGTCAACTTATTGATGAAATTTTGGGGAACTTTGGCAGAACTGCTGCTAGTACTCAAGTCTAGTCCAGATTGATAAAGCCTGTCTATCTCCTCCAAATTTTTGAAGCTCCCGCGGTTCCGAACGAGGGCTTCCAGTGCCGGAACGATGTCCAGGATGAAGGAGTGAATTGCAGAGCCGAGGACATCTTTGAATTTTGTAGGACTAAACTTCTCATCTCGAGGCACATATATCTCTTTCAAACCCGGTGGGGACTCGCATTCCGGATCTGCAACCAAAACGATGGAATTATCGATCAGTTTCAATACTCGCGTGCAAACCAGGCACTGCGCACAATATATTGGCTTCGATCGACCTACCGGTCTTAGTGGGTTTACGGCCTGTGCGACACCGGCGAGGATAAGGGTGGTCACTAGAACCACCCAGGTTGGGCCTCACATAATCTTCGCCGAGGTCTGGTCTTCCCAGATCGTTGTAAACGTCGTAGTCATATTGACGATCAGCTTCTTTCCTCTCACCCGTACCATTGCCTCGTAATTCATTCAGTTCTGTCAGTCGTAAATTCTGCAGTCCGGGAGGCGTGTCCTTGGGAAGGTATACCTGCATGAGCATGCATTGAGCACAGCAAACTCAGGTGAAGAAAACGAAGCTGCAAAACAATTCAAAGTTCATAGTTCAAAGTTCAAACTTCAAATTTCTCTCTTCGTGTGACGGTGACGGTACACTACGTGAGCATGAAGAGAATCGAGACTCGCTAGCAGCAAGCCTCAACACTCAAGAGTGAGACGATATATTGACAGCTAATTCTCAAGGGGAACATAAATCGTAAGACGGCTTGGCATGAAGGGATTCAAAGTTTCATAATTAGTTATAGCTCCACCTGATTGCTGAAAAAGATTCGGGGCCCGTTGTACGAGCTTGAATTAGACACCCATGATTTGCAGTTAAAAACTATTTGAGTTTTGTCGGGCATATCCAGCGTCAATGATTCCAGGAAGAACTCATTTGGATGATGGTTTTCCAACAGAAAGGCACCCGGAGTGCCGAAATCTTTATGTAGTTGAAACGTTACAGCATACGACGTTCCTTTATCAGCCGCCAGAGAATAATCTGACTTGGTAATCCAACCTTCCAAGTTTGCAGGCTGGCTCATCTTCCCGGCTCCAGTTGCTAACACAATATATGCACCAGTAAGCCATAGTCTTAGCATTTCTCTCGCGCGCATTTCCATACATACCAGTATTCTGCGAACAGCGACAATAATAAAATACCTGGATCTATATCCACGCTCACTAGCTGCAGCGTTGCTTTGTGGCCAAGCACCTCGCTCGCTACATCCGCAACCTCTGCTACTTGGTCGTTAAGATCCAGCAGGTTTTTCCTCTTAAGCACGACATTGCCTTTCAATTGAACCGTTCCGGCATCTTTGTCGGGGAAGAAAGGCTGGAAGATCTTCGTCGCAACATCGGTTAGCTTTGCCTGGGCAGATGCGAGCTTCTGGGAGTGTTGCGGGATCCCTCCAAGCTTGCGCTTGGAAGAATTAAATAGTCCAGCATGCTTGGAGAAGGCATCGACAGGGGAAGACGAGAAGGCGGCGAGGAGCAAGCGCTGGGAAGTTAGAGTATGAGCGCAAGATTGCTGGCGCAGCATGGTGATGATATGGAGTGTCCGGCTGTGGTGGCATCCGGTTGTGATCGAGCATCTACATATAGCCATGCAAATGTTAAATCGTGTTGCACGTGGAGCTTGGAGGGAACCCGTTACCCCATCGGCAATTGCACTCCAATTGCATCATTGTGTATTTTGATTAAAGCCCACCGACGTGAGGTAAAAGAGTGCACCCCCCTCACTTTCTTGGATTCCGGATGAAGTCATTCATTATGCCTGCCCTTACCCATGGAAAAGTCAGAGTGTTTCACGTGCAGCTTGAACGGAAGGGATGGGATGTAATGGGACAATGTTGTTTGTCCATGGGGACTTCTATCATTGTAAGAATGATAACCGGCAAGAGATAAGAGTGTGTGCTAGCTTGCCAGAGATAGCCACAAAAGTTCAATTGTATTTCACGTGAAGCTTGGAGGGTAGTGACGGACTAATGGGAACTTGTACGATTGCATAAATGCCAACCGGTAAGAGATAACACAACTTCATATGGGTGTCATTTTGGTGCAGGCTTTCGGCAATGACCATTGAAAAATGAGAATATTAGCATTCATCACCCCTTATGGGGACTTCTATCATTATATGAATGATAACCGGCAAGAGATAAGAGTGTGTGCTAGCTTGACAGAGATAGCCATTCAATAGTTCAATTGTATTTCACGTGAAGCTTGGAGGGTAGTGACGGACTAATGGGAACTTGTATGATTGCATTAATGCCAACCGGTAAGAGATAACAAAGCTTCACATGGGTGTCATTTTGGTGCAGGCTTTCGGCAATGACCATTGAAAAATGAGAATATTAGCATTCATCACCCCTTATGGGGACTTCTATCATTGTATTAGCATGAAAACCCCAAAAAAGCATGTGCAATCCTCACTTCAAGTGAATCCAACTTGTAAACAAATAGCAAGCCATGCATACCATAATTACTTCCAAACCTATGTAATGTCACCCAACAATATAGCCCTTCCACTATGGGAATGATAACCGGCAAGAGATAAGAGTGTGTGCTAGCTTGACAGAGATAGCCATTCAATAGTTCAATTGTATTTCACGTGAAGCTTGGAGGGTAGTGATGGACTAATGGGAACTTGTACGATTGCATTAATGCCAACAGGTAAGAGATAACAGAGCTTCACATGGGTGTCATTTTGGTGCAGGCTTTTGGCAATGACCATTGAAAAATGAGAATATTAGCATTCATCACACCTCAAGGGGTTCACCTCCAAGTGCATTCAAAAGGAGGGGTATTTTAATCCCATGTTTGAAACAAATTGAAGAGGATTACAATAAGAGGAGGGGTTTTCTAATTCTTTAGAAAAAAATCAGTTATCTCATTAGTAAAGTGGGGTGGTTTTATTAGGGAGGAAACTTTAGTTAAAGGGTTTATTAAATACCTCTTAAACACACGCAATATCTACACTTTATTGGTAGTGCACCCCTCGAGCATCAAGCCTGCCGTATAAAAGTCTAAGAAAGCCTCTTTGTTTATACGCTTTGAAATGGCTCATAAAAGTTGACTGAAGGTACACTGTCTCGCTTCCTCTCGAACTCCCTCTACATCCTCCCTCTGCATCCCTCTCCATCAGTGAGCTGAGAAAAGTCTACTTGGAGTCACCTATCAAAAATCGTTCTGTAGGAGTGCTCAAATGCGCAACCTGCAAACTGTAGGTGTCAAACAAAGCAGTTGAGGACACATCAACGCACGCTTTCATTAATTAATTCACATGAACAGAAACGGAGTGCCTCTAACCATGCAACAAAGGTTACGTGTGCACTGAGCCTTAGATCCATTAGTTTGACTCGGAGGATCGGCTCCATGAAGATCGCTAATCAATGCATTGCATCATTAATGAAAATAAGTAAAGAAGCTTGAGATGTAAACTACGGAACTGTTTCCACGGCACGTGTGCATTCAGGTACGAGAAGCAGCAAATATTTGGTTCACCCAAAATATTTTCGAATGAGTGGTGGTGGCGTGCAGAGCATGTGGTGCGAGATTGAATCCAAGAACATTTGTAAGGCCCTGCTTTGATCTTGACATGGAACCAATGGGATTGCTTGATAGATCCTTTTCCACGCTCTAGCGTTCAATGATGCTAGGAGTGTAGAGACTACATGAGAAGAAGAAGAGTGGAGAATTTGGTGTGCACACAAAGGATGAGGGAAAGAAATGAACGTGAAAATGACATGTGAGTTGCATTCATTTGAGAGTTCAAGTAGTACCTTTATTCGGTTACAACTGACGCTGGAAGGCGTAGAAATGTGCATAACATGCGATGTTTATTTTGAGTCCTAAGATAATTAATTTATGTGTCCCAAACATCGATTCCAGATGTGTGCTTCATCTTCTACGGTCTGCACAAGGCTTGCCTAATGGGGTCGGGTGCCAACACCTAGGGGATCGAGGCCATTCACTGTATCGCATCTAACTTTGATGATGCTCCACTGAACACCTGGTACTTAGACACTAGGGCATCTCATCACATGTCTTCCAAGAAACACTCGTTCTCTGAATTGGAGATGTATGCAACACTTCTTCCAATATACTTGGGTGATGATCGCGCCCTGTCTGCCACTGGACACGGTACAGTCCGAATTATTTTCCTTGATGGACGACATTTGGCATGCACAAGGTGCTCTTGGTCCTAGCACAGCAAAAGAACCTCATATACGTCACAACAATCACAAAACAAGGATTACTGCCTCATCTAGTCCAATGATCTGGCAAGATTTACACCTGTCAAATGCGATACAGTGAATGGCCTCTTTCCCCTTGGCGTTGGCACCCGACCCCTTCAGGCAAGCCTTGCGGACCATAGAAGATAAAGCACATGTTTGGCATCGATGTTTGGGAACATAAATTATCAAGCCCTCTCACATTTGGCATGCTCTTAATTGCTCCACGAAATCCTTGTGGTCGATACCTTTTGTGAATCCTGTGTCTTAGGGAATTAGCACCTCACTACATTTAGTGGTCTTGAAGGCACACATGCCACTCGACTCCTATAGTTGGTCCATTCTGCCCTGTGTGGACCGATGCAAAACCACTCATTGGGAGGTGCATTCTATCTCCGTATTTTTGTAGATGATTAAAGTAGCTACACACATTCGTACTTCCTAAGCCACAAAAGCAACACACTCACAAAATTCAAGGAGTTTCACAAAACTCACACAATAGTTCAAACTTCTCATCAGTTGTTGCAAGTTCTGCGCACTGATGGCGGAGGCGAAAACATGTCAAATGCCTTTAGAGATTGGTGTGCACACAGAGGATGAGGGAAAGAAATGAATGTGAAAATGAAATGTGCATCGCATTGATTTAAGCGTTTAAGTAGTACGACTTTAGTCAATTACAACTCACGCTAGAAAAGCGTAGAGGCACACATAACATGCAACGTTTATTTTGGCTCCTAAGCCAACTGTGATTTGGATTTATGGGATCACTTTTCATCGCAATTTTAGTTGTCTATTTAGACACTTTTCAATAATGCACACTTGAAGTTTCAAGTTGTATGTTTGGACTTCAAGGTTTTTGAATTGGAACTTCTAGAATTGGAGGTTTTTTTTAAGTTCATATTTTGTGAGATTTTTTTTAAAACTTTTAACTTTTGTGAAAATTCTGCAAAGTCTAGCTTTCATTTAAGGTTTTGGTATTGGTTGCTCAAAATGTTTTTAGTAAACACTGGTTGGAAGCACATCATGTGCATTGTGATTCGTGAACACTGAACAGCCGGCTTAAACTTTAAAGAACAGACATGGTCTATGGGAAGGACACACACTCCGGGATGGAGACAGGCAATTCTGCACACGTTGCACATGGTGAAGTACTGAAATAAATACTCAAGTACACGTTGCACATGGTGAAGTACTGAAGTAAATATTGAAGGAAATCCTATGATACGGTGTGTAAGAAAGAAAATTGCCCATGCGTAGCACTCGTGTTCATGGTCGATGGGAACTTGGAAGGAGATAGGCAATACGCCCCGGTGAAGTACTTACGACACCTAATGTTGCAGTTCCTACAATACGGTGTGTAAATATTGCCGATGGGTAGTACGGTGTGTAAGAAAGAAAATTGCCCATGCGTAGAACTCGTGTTCATGGTCAATGGGAACTTGGAAGGAGACAGGCAATACGCCCCGGTGAAGTACTTACGACACCTAATGTTGCAGTTCCTACAATACGGTGTGTAAATATTGCCGATGGGTAGAAGTGGAATACAGCACGTTGCGCATGGTGAAATGGCCTTTTAATACCTCTGTTGCAGTTCTTGCATAGTCGTCTTCTATAGCTCTTCCAAGTTCTAACCATGACCTTCGCCATGGTCTCTCGCCTGCCTCAAGTTCCTTCCCCTTCATGTTTTGTGAGATTTTTTGTAAAACTTTTAACTTTTGTGACAATTCTGCAAAGTCTAGCTTTCATTTAAGGTTTTTGTATTGGTTGCTCAAAATGTTTTTAGTAAACACTGGTTGGAAGCACATCACATGCATTGTGATTCGTGACCACTGAATAGCCGGCTTAAACTTTAAAGAACAGACATGGTCGATGGGAAGGACACACGCTCCGGATGGAGACAGGCAATTCTGCACACGTTGCACATGGTGAAGTACTGAAATAAATAGTCAAGTACACGTTGGACATGGTGAAGTACTGAAGTAAATATTGAAGGAAATCCTATGATACGGTGTGTAAGAAAGAAAATTGCCCATGCGTAGAACTCGTGTTCATGGTCGATGGGAACTTGGAAGGAGACAGGCAATACGCCCCGGTGAAGTACTTACGACACGTAATGTTGCAGTTCCTACAATACGGTGTGTAAATATTGTCGATGGGTAGAAGTGGAATACGGCACGTTGCGCATGGTGAAATGGCCTTTTAATACCTCTGTTGCAGTTCCTGCATAGTCGTCTTCTATAGCTCTTCCAAGTTCTAACCATGACCTTCGCCATGGTCTCTCGCCTGCCTCAAGTTCCTTCCCCTTCAGCACCGGCTCTCAGCACTCTTCCCTCCCCTCACAGCTCCCCTCTCCTGATCAGCCTACCCTTCAGGAGACTTGCCACTAGCTGCGTCCCCTTAAGCTCTCCCCATTCTCCACGTACATCAGTCTTGTGAACAAATCTTCTGATTTTTTGAGGCCCGATTACTATGTACCACCGAGTTGGTTGCAAGAAAGGAACAAAGATCTCGTTAAGGACGAGAAGGGATACTACAGGGTAGTTGAGAGAGGTAGGGTAGACATGCCTCAACACTATGAGAAACATCCTATTGAGGATACCACCTAAGAGTTGGTCATTATTGAACCCCAAAATTAGAATGTTCACATAAGTAGAAAATGTTAATTGATCGTACAATATACAATAAGGGAGTTCGTACCTTTTTTAGTGTAGAACTAGGAGGGTGGCATATGGGGAATAAGCTCTATTTGGGTGAATGTGAGAAATATAGAAATCTTCTTTTTTAAAATGTGACTTAACTCGGTTGCCCGTATTTCACATGTCTTGATCTTGGTGGATTTGTCATGGATGTCGAGTATTTTAAAGCATGTTTATGTAGGGCTTTTACATCTTATGGCTCTTAATATTGCAACGCATTCTGAGTACATGTTCTTATTAACTATGCATCATGATATTTGTGATCCAATTTGGTTTAAATGATGGCAAGGTTTGTATCACACCTACGTTAAGTGTTTGCTCAAGGAGCTCACATGAAAAGTTCAAGTTATTAATAGTGACCTTTCTTGGATACATGGGTATGATTCTATGCATTAATTATAGTCATTCTTCTAATTTAAGAAAAAAAACGTTTGAAGGGTGAGGAAGACCTACTATGTGTAAGATGATAACAAGAGAGAGGATGTCAATGGAATCTATAAACGATGAATATAACAATATGAAGTACAAAGAAGATGTTGTTGAGCGACAATAGAAGAATAAAGCTAAAATTGACCATTAATCTAGGATGTGCGTATAGATTGCATCCTAATGATTTATACAATGTGAGGTCTCAATGGTATGCATACTATAAGTGTGGTGGCATCGGGTACTTATACATATATATATCTCAAGCTATAAACCCTATATATCACGTACATTCAAGGCCTATATATAAAATGCTTTTTATGCGAATTTTTCATCATTAATAAAATGTACCCTTTTCATATACATTCTATACTTTTTTCCCAAAATCCTTTTTATGGCACCCTTTTGTAAGCAAAAATGTGAGAAAATGAAATTAAATATGTCCTATTGAACTCGTGTGATAGTCACACATATTATTGAGTGAATCCCCCGAGATCTATATAGGGATTTTCCTCTTTTGATAATATAAACAATTTAAAAAACTTTGTGGACATATGGTGGAAAATGGCATTGTGAATTTAACTAATGCATCACTAAATTTGAAGTTGAGATCTTTGTCATTGGAATCTTTGTGTACATATGGTATAGTGAATTTAATTAACGAGTAACTAAAACTAATGATGATATCTTTGTCTTTGGAATCTGTGTGTACATATAATATCATCAATTTAACTACTATGTCTCTAGAATTGATCACGATATCTTCATCATTTAAGACATATTGTTACATGGCCTCAGGCATGGCATAGCATCGCTTAAGAAGATGAAGAGAGACACACAAATGGGAAAGGAAAGAGAGAGGGAGAGAGAGAGAGAGAGAGAGAGAGAGGGAGAGAGAGTAAGCGAGCATTAGGTTACCTGAGTTTAGAGGGTTACATTAATTCAGTTGGATGGATTTGTCGTGGTAGCTAGGTTAATCAAGTATTGTTGACACTATAAGGTAAGGACAATGAGATTCAATGTTAACTAATGTGTTTTTTTAAAATTGAATTTGTTTTTTGCATGGCATTTTTTTACATGAAGAAAAAGGAAGAAGAAAAACGTTCATTAGGCCTGCCTAGAAGACAGGCGAATGATATGGAATAAAAAAACAAATTTCATGTCAATGTTTTCTTTTGTGTTACAATAATGTTGTTCATGGTAGTGTACAAAAAGACATTAAACACTAAATTAGTATAATTTTTTCATGCCGCTTGTTCGTCTCTAAAATGTTTGTGAACAAGCAAGGTGCTTAACTTCTGAGGATTCCCCTACTTCTAAGTAGGTTATGAAACAATTACAAGTAACAAGGGAAGAGCAGCAGCTCCTGTTTCAAAAGTTTGCAGCTTATCCACTTATTATCCTGAGCAGCTTAGATCTATTTCCAATAACAAATATATGGCTCTCAATGTAACTGGAGCTAACAAATGAAGAAAACATCATAGAATTGATGATCGCCACCATGGTGTGGAATTGGGGAGGATGGTTCTCAATACCTTCGGCAAAACGTCCAATAGCTTGGATAGGATCACTTGTCCGACTTGCAAATTTGATAGTCGATCATTGGTGACTTGACCACACTAACTATGCTGAATGACATACATTGAAGGTGCAAACACCAATCCTACATTTTTCATATACTTTATAGATGGAAAAAAATCAAGAAAAAACTTACACTAGAGATACCTACTGCAACAATCCTTACTATAGGTGCATTGTGGCCTCTAGAGCAAAACACAAAAGAATAAGTAGCAAAGGGGTAATCATTCTCAACTTGAAGCCATCTCTCTAGCAAGAGCGAGTATCTTTAATAGTCACGACCAATTGAGAAACAATGGATTCTCACTAGCTATCAAGATGGTATTGCGTGTCAGATGTGAACATTGCTACCCATTTCTTCAACTCAAACCCTTGAATGGATTTTGCCAATTTCGTCTGTTGTCATGTGCCTTACAAATACCAAGTTGCTACTCTTCCAATGGGCTAGGAAGAGAAAAGTGGCAAAGTGAGGATCTTCTATCCTTAGTGTAGGCTTTAAAGCAGTTGAGCATCTTAAAACGTGTCTAAAAGCATGTCTTATACAACAAGACAAGCACCCACAGACGCGTTTATTGAACTTAAAAAAAAACTTATGGGCGCATCTATTTGTGCGTCTATTTCCACGTCTAGAGACCCATGTCTAACAGCGTGTCTATATAGCAGACAGATGCGCATATAGAAGCGCATCTAGATGCGTAAATAGATGCTTTGCTAAAAAATTTAAAAACAGACAGATGCATCGTTAAACGCGTGTATAGACGCGTTTATAAACGGTCTTATAGACACGCAAATAAACGCTTCTCGAACAGACAGACGCGTATATAGACGCATTTATAGACGCACTGATAGACGCGCTATATAATATATTTTTTTAAATTTACAGAATGTTGTGTATGTTGTGCTCATGTTGTGTATGCTATATAGTTACAAGAATCCCATTTCCACATTGTATAATTCAATTCTTACAGCCAACCGCATTTTAATTACAATTCCAAATAAAACATTACAACTCCAAAACGCAATAAAATTAAAAGCTCAAAAAGTGCTTGTATGTACATATAGCACGAAGCTAAGCCACGTCATGTGGCTTCAAGTACAAAAAATAAGAGGAGTGTATATACAAGAGGCACGAAGCCAAGCCAGTGGCTTTAAGTACAAAAAAGAGTAGCTAGCACTACTTCTACGACTAATCCTCGCTCCCTTCCATGCTCCCTTTTGTGCTCCCTTTTGCGCTCCCTTCTTCGCCTCCTTCCTCGTCTTCTTTCTCGTCTTCTTGTGCAGGGACCTATAAATAAGGGACAACATATATCAATGTATGAAAAATCAAATCTTTACTTATAATATTGACATTATTTAATTACTTTCAAACACCTCGGGGGCCGCTCCAGTAGCCTAGATATACTGCTCCTCAATAATCAACCCGTCATGATAGAAGTGCTTCCATGTATCTCCTTTGCGATGGTGGCGGTGGTAGGCTGTCTCGACAGGAGTAGGGTATCTGCCCATGATATCAAGCTGCAAAACGACACAATATGCGGAGGGGTTAGTACAAAGAAACAACCTCCTAATAAACTACATAAGCAATATAATTTGAGATCGATACTTACAAATTGGGCCTCCCATGAATCAACACCCCCCTGCTCCAAAATGCACGCTTCCATATTGCTCCATCTGGATCCTTCATGCCTCCACGTGCTGCAGACTGGGGTCCTCCCTTACTGACTTCATTGCTTTCTTCCACTCACGCTTGTGAGCGGTGTGGGGCGGGCCCCTGGGTGGTTGACCTCCCTTGAGCCTGGCAAGCTCCGCTAGTGCCTACCTCTTAAGCGAAGATTTTTTATTGCCAAGTATCGTAACAATCTTTGACTTGGCTCATTTATCTGTGAACTGATGATTGGGGGGGTTAGGATACCTAGAACGAACAGTAGCAAGGGTCTCATCAGCCAACCTCTTTGGCTGGTCTTTCTAGTTGATAAATCAATCTCTGTAATTGTTAGCAAACACAGAGCGCATGAAGGCCATGATGTCCTTCCCCCGTGCATCCATCAAGATGCCTCCTCTCTGAGTGATGTCATAGAATATCGTACCATCACCCGGAGGCACGTGTAAATCATCTGAATCATCATCGTCCCCACCACCACCCCTCCCAAAGCACTGTGCCATGCATCCCCCACCGCTCTCCTTGCTACTACGCTTGCTACCGTGTCGTGTCAAGCTAGTACGTTGGCCACTCATAGCTGGAGACTGCACGGGATTACGTGGACCACTCATAGCTGGAGAACCGAGTCTCGACTGCACAGGAGTACGCCGATGGCTCTACGAGACAGAAGGACCTCCTGACGGCATGGGGGAAGGGGCATAAGACGGCATGGCGGAAGGGGCATAAGACGACATGGGGGAAGGGGCATAAGATGGCATGGGAGATGGGCCCGCACTGTGTAGCCGACTGGGCTGTGCTGACTCCGCTGGGGTAATCTCAGCTGGTGTGGGGTGGTTTGGAGTCTGTAGTGCCGACTCGTGGGGGGTGTTTAGAGTACTCGTCATATACCCGTATAACTCACCAGGACTAGGAGGGTGCCCTAAAAGGTTATATAAGTCCCTAAAAATAGACTCCCAGAGATCAGGTGAGCCCGAAGAGCTTCCTGGCCACATGATGAACTAGAAAAAAGAAAAAAAGACGATTACTGATGAGCTGAGAAGAAAGGGGAAGGGAAGAAAAGATTACCGTCGGAGTGCATCTATAGACGCGTCTATTTTTGCGTATAACAGCACGTCTATAGATGCAGCTATCTGTGTCTACAAACAAGCTAGACGCGTGTCTTTACGCGCCTGTACACGCGGTTTTAGATGCGCCTATAGACGCGCTCCGACAGACGGACTTTTCTAAAAAGTAGAAAAGGACATGCACTCGACACAAAAACATAACACTGATACCAAAATCATGCGTTTCTTGGATACGAGAAAGTACAAATCCAAAGAGAGCAAACTTCCAAAAAAGATCAATTGTAAAAAGACTTACCTTGGATAGAGGTATGGAAGGTTCTTCTCCTTTTTCAAAGTTGCTTCTCTTCCTTGTTCACCCTCTTCTCCTTTAAGCTTGGAAGTAAGTGTGGGTGCCTTCCTCTTAAGTGTAAGCTTGGAAGTAAGTGTGGGTGCCTTCCTCTTAAGCGTCAAAACTGTGGATCTGCTAATAGCAAAGCAAGCAAGCCGCGCGAAGTATAAGTAATGTGAAGAAAAGCAAAGCGAGCGCGTGTGAGATCTATTTGCCTTTGAGTCCTCAGGGAGGGATTAGCATGGAGCAGGACCATCTTTTTATTGCATCATCAACACCAGTGTTTTTGGGTAACACATTCTCTATCTACGTGCCTCCCTTGAGTTACTAAACTTGCAGACCATTTATGGATGGGGCAATGCAAGTTTGAATGAATTACTCAAGTAAGCTTTCTGTTTTGCAAACATGGTGAATTATGCTAATGGATCAACTGGAATACTTTTTCTCCTTTATAATCTTAACGTGCAGGCTATTGTCTACCATGCTTCCAAGGGAGAATAAATTAACGACCTTAAGAGATATGGCGATGCACTATTGACATCTCTTGGAGGGTTGGATTATAAGTGCATCCATGCATGCGTCAATGCTTGCATTCTATTTCGTGGAGCACATAAGGAGACTTGAGAGTGTGGTACTTGTGGTGAGGTAAGATATAGAGCAGATCTCAAAACTTTAGATGTGCCTCGTACGGTTTTGCAACATTTTCCCATAACCTCTTCCACCCAACATATGTTCAAGTGCAAATCCATTGCAGAGCTCATGTCATGGCATTCGTGGTTGGTTGGTACAAGAATCAATTGTATATATTTTTCAGTTTCTTGTCTATCCAGATAGCTCTCTCCGATACCTATGGAGAGATGAAGAAGACCTAAGGATGACCTCTATTGTGCCTCAAGGGAAAGGACGGAGCAAGGTAACGCACAGGGAGTTGCTTAATAATCTAAACCTCTATTGCATGCTTGATAGTGATGTGATGAGAAGATGGGTGACAAGATATGAGGATGTAAAGGCAAGAAGACAAGGAGACATGGCCCTCTTTTGTACACACCATGGATCTCATGTGCCATACCCTTAGCATATAACAACACTTCCAAGGATATTCATGTGAATTGGCTACTTAACAAAATGAAGAGAGCTGAGAGAAATAAGGGGTTGCATATCACAATGGAAAAATGGGAGTATGCTAGAGGATGCATGCAAAAGGTTGGTATATAGAATGTTTTGAATAAGTTAGGAGCTTTCAACAATTTAGATTACTTATTCTTGATTGATTTTGTCTTGGTGTAGTGTACTATGTTCAATGCTATATGGTGTGACAGAAAGTATTTTCGGACACAACGGATTGATGATAAGAGAAATACACAAGATTGCGGTGCCATTGCTAGCTTGAGGGAGTCAATGGAGCCATGGATGATTATTGTGGCATAATCCAATATATTATTAAGCTTGACTTTCGACGTTTCTTTGTATATGTTTTGGATGTCAAGTGGTTTAAGGACGTGGTGGAAAGAGGCCCTAATGCAACAATCAAACGCCATGCAAGTGGCTTTGTAACTATTGACTCCACAAAGTTTTGGCAAAGCAAGGAGGATACACTAGTACTTCCGCAACAATGTGAACAAGTACTCTACACCTATATATAAATGCTCACTTATATATATTTGATACCTTCAATGCAAGGAAATTAACATGTTTGTATTTGTGTTTGAATAGGTTTTCTATCAACCAATGGTGGATAATAATAGGTGGTGGCACGTCATACCTATTATGCCACATTTCAAAGTGATGTATAGTACATTTACTAATATGGAGCATATGGAGAATGATCATGGCCATGGAGGTGATGATGATCGTGATATGAGAGAGGAGGATAATCATGAGATAGGAGATACAGATATTCAGGCCATTATCCATGAGGACGAGCCTACCATTGATGATGCTGATTTCGATGAGCACAGTAGCATAAGTAGTAGTCGGATGAATGTATCTATAGATCTCCACCTTGGTTTGGATATTGAAGTAGATAGTTTGCCAAGGGTTGATTTCATTGAGGATGAGATCGAACTATAGCCCATCATTGTATCATTTAAATTTCTTACATATTGGAAAAACTATTTTATATATTGTCTCGTTCTCCTCACCTCATTTAATTTTTGTATATGTGCATTTGGCAAAAAACATATTAATGGTATGTGACACGTGCATAGCATTGATATTTTTATTACATTAGGTGCTTTGTTAATCATGGGCAATGTTTGGCAAGCCATGATGCACATTTATCGACCTACAGTAAAATTTTAAACTTTGTTGAGCATTTATCAACACATTTAAATGCACATCTATTATACAGTGCAGATGCGCTATTAAATGCATGTAATATCGCAATTTTAGACACTTGTGTAACTGCACTAATAAACGTGCCCATAATTTCATTAACTCTATTAGCACTTATGGATGTGCTCGCTATTTTTTGTGTCTATCGAGCGTGTCTACAAATGCATTGTGTTGTTGTGTAGTGCATAAGTCCAAGGTCTTTCATGTTAAACTCTGCAATTAAGTCTTGTTTCAACTTCTTGATGAAGCTATCATTACTTCTAGTTACAGGGTCAACATTAGCTTGGGTGTAGCCAATCGTGGAACTATTTTCGGAGCCATTTTGGGGCCGTGACGCGATGCGCTTCTGGGTGAATATTTGAATTTTGCACGGACCCGCGCTCTCACCAAAAAAATTTTCGAGATCATGAAGGCACATTGGCGTAATAATGAGACAAAATCTATTTGTTCAGAACACCGCATAGCTCGACACATGGCATCTTTGCATCACTTCATCTAGCATAGTCTCTGGCCTACACCGCCTGATTACTTATTATCGTGCATCCTTTTGCTACAGCTTCGCCACCTGTCACTGGGCATGCACCCATGCAGATCATTAAAATTGAAGGTTGGCTTGGAGAGACCACCGCGCTGGTTCTTGTCGTAATAATTAGATGCAATCTATCATTTTGAACACCGCCGCAGCGTAGTCTCTGGTCTGACCACCTGTCATGATGTAGCCTTTTGCTACTTCTTTGTCTGCAGGCCGATGCAAATCATAGGTTGACTTAGAGAGACCACCATGCTCATTTTGGCATAATAATGAGACACAATCTATCATTCTGAGCATCACCTCAGCGTATCTCTGGCATGACCACCTATTATCGCCCAAAATTCAAGGTTGTCTTGGACAAACCACCGCACTGGTCCTTGGAGTTATAGCTCCGGTACCTATTTTTACGTATTACGAGAGGAGATCTATGAAAGCCACTACGCTGGTTCTTGGAGTTATAAATTTGTGTGCTATGATGCCAAAAATTGATATTTTTAATTTGACATTGGTATTGTTTTTCTCTATGTTTGATAAGAGGTTGAGTATCAAGTGATAGCCTAGCGGCTCTCACTTATTTCTATTTCTAAGATATTGTATGGGATTGAGAGGATGAGTGGAATGGATCATTGTAAATATCATAGGTATGAATTATAAATACCTTGGTATGGGGTGAGAGTTATTTGTGTATGGGATATTATGGGGTTTTTAGAAAATAGGAAGAGTGAGTCATATAAAGAGGTGGGCTCATGTCCATGTGTTCCAATAATATAAGAGCAATCACATGCCAAGTGTGTGGAAGGCATGTGGAGGAGTGTGGAGTGAAGAGGAATCCTTCTAGAACTCCTAAGTGGAATAAGGAGGATGTGGACATATGGAAAAGAGAGGGTCCCTATGGGCTCCATGTGGGGAGACTCTTGACTTTCTCAATATATTTAAGAGTCTTGAGCATCTTTTGATGGGACACATGGCAAGAGTAGCCAAAAAGGACATGGATGGTGACATACGGGCTTATGTGATTGATGGGGAAAAGAATCTATAGGTAGCAATTATAAATGGGTGAAGGAGGGTGACAAAATCTCTATAAAAGGAGCCCTCCTCTCCCTTGTTCAACATCTCTTCCACCATTAGGCCTCATGTTGCTGTAGCTCTAATCTCCTCAAGCCTCTTCCATGAGCCTTCTCTCCCTCTTGTAGATATTCTCTTATGTAGACTCTTGAGTCCATCTCTCTCTAGTTTATTCTCTCTCTATGAGTAGTCTTGGAGCTTCCGCTCCCTCTTGTATGTATGAAACCTCTTCTTCTCCCTACTATTCACAAGTTCGACCAGTCTCCCTTGTGAAGCACAAGATTGAGTTGAAGCCAAAAAGCAAGCCAGTTGTGCAACGCTTAAGGCGATTGGGGGTGATCCAATCTAAGGCACTAAAGAAAGAGGTAACACAACTACTTGAGGTGGGATTCATCTTTCCTGTTGATGATTCAGAATGGATATCTCCTGTAGTTGTCACACCAAAGAATGGAAATAAGTGGTGGGTTTGTGTGGACTTTCATCCTTTGAATGCATGCACTAAGAGGGATCATTTTCCTTTGCCATTCCAAGATGAAATACTAGACCAAGTAGCAGGGCATGAGATGTATTCTGTATGTGATGGGTATTCTGGGTACTTTCAAATTCGTATTCGGGAGGAAGATCAAAAGAAAACATTATTTGTCGCACCTTGGGTAGTTTTTGCTTACAGAGTGATGCCTTTTGGGTTGACCAATGCACCAACTACATTTCAAAGGTTCATGAGTCAAGTGCTCGAGCCTTACTTGGGAAAGTTCATAAGGGTGTTTTTGGATGATTTTTGCATTTATTCTCGGCACATAGATCACATGGAGAAGTTAAAGATGGTCTTAGTTAGGATTGATGAAGCAAAAGGGTGTCTAAATCCTAGCAAGAGTCATTTGGCTCAAACAAAAGTAGTCTTGTTGGGGCATATTGTATTTGAAGAAGGCCTGCAAATCACATGCCAAGCATGTGGAAGGCATGTGGAGGAGTGTGGAGTCAAGAGGAATCCTTCTAGAATTCCTATGTGGAATAAGGAGGATGTGGACATATGGAAAAGAGAGGGTCCCTATGGGCTCCATGTGGGGAGACTCTTGACTTTCTCAATATTTTAAGAGTCCTGAGCATCTTTTGATGGGACACATGGCAAGAGTAGCCAAAAAGGACATGGATGGTGACATACGGGCTTATGTGATTGATGGGGAAAAGAATCTACAGGCAGCAATTGTAAATGGGTGAAGGAGGGTGACAAAATCTCTATAAAAGGAGCCCTCCTCTCCCTTGTTCATCATATCTTCCACCAATAGGCCTCATGTTGCTATAGCTCTAGTCTCCGCAAGCCTCTTCCATGAGCCTTCTCTCCCTCTTGTAGATATTCTCTTATGTAGACTCTTGAGTCCATCTCTCTCTAGCTTATTCTCTCTCTATGAGTAGTCTTGGAGCTTCCGCTCCCTCTCGTATGTATGAAACCTCTTCTTCTCCCTTGTGTTTGTAGTATTTTGAGTGTATTTGAGTGGATTCTTACTCTCATGGCAATGAAAGTCACTTTTTATCATTTTCCTTGAGTCTCCATTCCTATGTTCTTTTCTCTCTCTATTCGTCTCTAAAGTAGTTCTTGTTTGGCCGCTCACAGTGCACACATGGTCCATCTGTTTCCCAAGCCAACATGCAAGCTTCTTCCTCTCTTTAAGGCAAATTTTAGGGGTATTGGATCGTTGATAATTGTGGAGCCTTGAGGGAGTAGTTTGCTTAGGCGAAATCTGCATGGGCAGATGGTAGTTAATATAGCAATTAGACCCCCTGTCAGTATTTGGCCTATAAGTTTCTCCTCGGTGGTTAGATTTCAATGAAACTTATATCAACGCGCAGCTCTCTTTAAGGTCTCCCTTCCATGTAATTAGTTTTTTGCATCAGGTCCAAGACAAGAAGTTATGAGTCTCTGTGTATGACTATTTATTTATATGGCAATTTTTACCCCCTTTCAGTAAACTGTCCATATCTCTTCAACCGGTCATTCGTTTTCAACGAAACTTATATCAGTACGAACCTCACTTCTAGGCACATCCCTATATGTACTTTAATTTTTTATATCAGTTTTTTGGTGGAAGTTATAGACCTCTATGTTTTCTAGCAGTTTGTAGAATGATTTTGAGCCATTTCTAGAGGCTTCTGTGAAGGAGGTGCCATGTTTCCCTGAAATTTACCCATCCAACCAAATCAGCCCTTTCAAGCCCCTAGATATATATCAGTTCATGTCATGTTGAGCCGAAAGATCTTCTTCCAACAACGCATTGCTCTTCTCTTTGGCACCGATCGGCTTGGTGAGATAATGGCCTCTACGGAACCTTTTCTTCTCCCAATGCTAGACTACAATGTCACTTGGGATGTTACCATATTCATTCTCCTCTAAGGGAAGCAAGGAGAAAGATATGTTGTGGTTTTCTTTGCATGAAAATATTTTCTTCATCTCTCTTTGCAAGTGATAAGGGTCTCTATTATTAAGATTGGGAAGAGCAGGACGCTAAGAGGTGCGTGAAGTTTCATTACCCGAGCATTACCCCCAACTTCATGTCACAGTACCAAGGAAAATGTATTCTGTTGTGCAACCAACCAAAATGCAAGTGAAGATATGGCCCTTGAGGAGTCCCCTTTAGGGGCAAGGACCATATCTACGTGCATTATACAATATCCAAGATGCCACTGGACAAAAATGGCATGTCGATATGGTCCTTGCCCCTAAAGGGGACCCCTTAAGGGCCATATCGTCAATTGCATTTTCTGAAAGTTTAATTATATTTTTCTAGATGTATCTCCATGCAACCACAACGGTGGGGTCATTGGAGCTTTTTTAGTGCTATTTTGGTCATAAACCAAGGAAATTGTAGTCCTTCTTTCCTAGTATTTTAGTCCTTGTTGCAGTAAATATAAATGATGGCAAAAGTATAATTTATCGATTGAAAATTGAGCAAAAGAGATTACAATGTACATTTACATTCAATAACAGGTTATATAAAAGTTATCAACATATACCGAGAAAATTTGAACAGAGGATCTTAGATTTATAAAAACTCAGCCATTGCTGAGAGCCTTAAACAAAAAATTACAGGTAGCGGCCATAACCATTCAAATACAAATATAAAATTTAACAACAGTGCACACTGAGAGCCTCAATTTGAACAAAAATAGATTACATAAATGCCTTAGAGACCAAAACATTACATCCAGTGAGCCAAAAGGTCGTTGAGCTCACCCAAAAGATTACATCCAGCCATTGCTAAGAGCCTCATTTGAGCAAGAGGGAATTTGTACAACTAAGTTTTCTGCTAGTCTAGCTTGTTGCATTAAAAATTTTTAGGGACCCAAAGGAGGATATGATGGAGAGGCCGAAGACCATGCACATTGCGAGGACTCAGATTATGGCCCCCCCAACAAGTAGAGAGTACTCTGCTATGAAATTATTGAGGGCTTCGTGGACATCTAAGGGAACCCATATAGCACAACCATAAAGAGTCCCTCTGGGAGCTTGTTATCCAAGGTGATTACATTTAGATGTGTGGGGAGTCAGCTGTGGGAATGAAGGGTCTCCACTAGTATGAGCATTTCTATTCCATGTGAGTGCAACGCAATCACCTTATATGAGAAGATAGATATTATTGGGATCACAGAGCATCGAGGGAGGTAGGAACTAGGCATACTGAAGATGAGTAGGTGAGCAGAAGATGAGCAGGGGAGCAGATGCAGTGATGAGAGTTGGAGGAGGGAGCATGGAGCAAAGTAGAGCAGGGGCGAAAAGAGATAGAGGATAGAGGAGGGGTGTGGAGCAACATAGCAGAGCATGGGTGGATCAAAGCAATGTAGGAAAATGCCAAATGCCACGAATCTTATATATATTATAAAGTTCTAGCCACCGTGGTAGCTAAATCCTGGGGTTGCATCCATATTAATTGTAGGCCACTGCGGTGGAATCCCCTAGATAGGCTACTAATCATGAAGAAGACGCCATGTGGTGCCACTCCCATGGTTGGTAATTAACTTAGCCACGACAGACGTGGCTGATGAGAGCCACCACCTCTGGACAGTTATTCTCATTACCATGTCTAATCGCTCATTACCATGCACTCTAGTTCTCTACTGGAGCATGTGAGCCCGGTGACTGGTAGTTTTTACTGCACTCGTACTGATCATGCATGCTAAAGCGTGGTGGTGGGTGAGCGGTGGCATGGTGGAATCATAGCCACAATAGACGTGGCTGATGACAGCCACCACCATCGGGCAGTAATTCCCACAAAAGTAAATCATGAAGCCTAATCACCTCTAATTCCTCATTACCATAATTTACTGCACTTGTAGTAATCATGCATGCAAACTTGGTGGTGGTAACTGGAAGTTGAGTAATTGTGGGCCACTGCGGTGACTGGTAATTAACTGATAGCCCGATGGCCGCCACCACAAACATGGTTGAGAATCTTAGATACCACCACCTCTAATCATTCATTACCATGCAAGTCAGTACTACTGCCACCATGATTGCTCTCACCTTGATAGTAGTCGGGTTACAACCACTGCGGTGGCTCTCACTTTGACAGTGTAGTCGGCTATTCCATTCCCTTAACTGTATCCTCTTATATCCCTCTTGAACGTTTCATTCTCCCTTGCAATCTCAAGCCTCCACTATTCCATTTCCTTCACTGCTTAATCTTCTATCCCTCTTCACCATTTCTTTCTTCCTTGCACTCTTCCTGCAACTTCTATCCCCTCTTGTAATGGACCTTGCACAGTCTAGGAGCTCCTCACACAATCTTTCCTCCCCCTCTGCAGCACAGTTCCAGAGCCCCTCCTCCCCTAATCTTGAAATCCTGACATATGGGAGCTCCTCTCTCGCTATTCAAAAGCCCAATTTGGATGCTCTCCAAAACTTCACTAGGATGGTACAAGAGGTGAACGTGAAGGAGGGGCATCTAGTCTATCAAGGTCACAAGATTACCATCAATGAAAGCATGATTGAAAAGGCTCGAGGAATTTCTAGAGGTAGTATGCAAGCACACTTTTTCGAGAAGCAGTGGAAGAGAGGATATTCTAGATGTATACCCCAATGTTCAGATTAGTAAAGATGGTGGAGTCAAGATTTTGAGCTTGCCAACATACCTCCAAGATGTACTGAAGAAGACAATTCACTTCAAGTACATCTGCAAGTTCTGGCATGTTCAAGCAGTAGTAGAGCAATTGAAAGGACGTGATGTATCTTTCTCAAGGGTGATCTCCAAAAGTGTGTTAACCAACCTGAAGAATTGCATGGATGGCAAATCCCAATTGTCATCTCAGTCCACTAGAGTTGCAATGCACCTGATGGCATCTACCCTCAAAGGGATTTTTAAGCAATACAAGAAGGAGATGTCTCAGAATGTGACTTTTCTACAAGAGAAAGCCACCGATGCAGCAAAGGCAGTGCACCTTGAGAAAAGTCTCAGGGTAGGTGTAGAAGCCAAGGTAGAGGAGGCACAAGCGAGGGCCTTGCAGGCACAAGAGCAAGCTGAGGCCGCCACAAAATTGGTTGACATGGAAAGGCATAGAAGAGAAGAAGCATAGAAGCGCATGAAGGGGCTCCAAGATAGGCTCGAAGAAGTGAGAAATGATAGGGACATGGTGGACAAGGAGCTAAAAAAGATGTGAAAGGACCTTGAAGATCAGAGAGCCAAAAAGGAGTCTTTACAAACGGCTTTGCAACATGTAGAACTCATTGAACATTGAAAACAACCAGGTGATGGAGGAGCTAAAAAGGGAGAATGCAAAAACCAGAAAGGTGATGTAGGAACTATGAGAGAGCTTCGAGGCCAGGAAGGATGGGGCAAAGAGCAGTCGGGGTGGAGAAGACAATGAGCAACTCCCCAGGCTAGGAAAGATGCAGAGAGTAGCCACCACAATGGAGCAAGTTCCAGCCACTACGGTGGAGAAATTTGCAGCAGCCGCAATGAGGGTTGTTTTTTTGAAACACTATTGGAAGTCCAAAGAGAAAGCTACAATAGCCTGCAAGAAGATCAGGATAGATGTTTACACAAGCTTGCCGTCGCTTTCAACAGTTATGAAAAGTAGTCCATCGCCCTGTGAGATTTCCAAACTAGAGTGGAAGTCTTGGAAACTAGCCATGAAGACATTTTTTAGGAATTTACGAAAGTTCAACAGATGCTGAGGGATTCTGATGAAGTTGTTGCATAGAGTGAGAAAAAATTGGAGGAGATGAAGGAGAACATCCGCAGCCTTAGGATGAGGGAGGAAGGAATCAAGAAGCAACTTTGTCTCATGTACAGAGCAAGACTATGGTATTGACGGCTGCAGTAGTTAAATCGGATGCCTATCCTGCTATGCAATAGGGTCTAAAATGCATGGTTTGCCATACCCCCATCATAGATGACTTTTGTATCCAATGGCCTGCATGCTACCACCTGGTGCACCTTTTTTGCTTTGGAGTGTGGGTGAATACAAAATTTCTATGTAGAGAATGCCATTTGCCATTGCCCAGGTCATGGACGTATCAAATGTGCCTGCCTACTATAGCTATATCTATGACAAGAAAGTAGATGCTGCATCTCAATTTGCCATTTGAGCAAAAGATCTTAAAGACAAGGAGCTCAAAATGAAGAAGTCCAAGACCGAACCTCATTGCGAGAAAAAGGAGCCTCAAGGGAGGAACAAACCGCCTTCAGAAAAGGAGCAAAAAGGACCGAGCCTGCAACCAGGAAGCTCAAATCAAGGAAAGAGGAAGCGGCATGAAGGGAAGGAGTCTTTGAGATTCTAATCTATGCAATCTGTGTGTATTGAATTGTTAATCTTCTCTAGAGTTTACTTGATCAGCTAAGTCACTAGATACTATCCTTTGATCCATGCCAGCTTGTGAGTCATCAAGCAGATTGGCATCAGGCATCGAAGAATCAAGCAAATGACTATACGTGATATGCACAAGAATTGTTATCTGCTTGTTGTACCAGTGAGCACTTTGTATCTCATATTGTTCTTGAAAAGAATAATTTTTTGCAAACTCTATGACATATACAATAGTGTCATGGGGAAAATTGGCAAGGCACATCCTGAACTGCTTATCTTGCAAGCTGGCCATGAAATTGTGAAGCAGATATTGTGGTATGGATTGAACCACGTGACCTACAAGCTCCCTTGGCTGGGTGCTCTTATATGATAGTAGCCATCTCTTTTTATAAGATCCTTTAACATTGATATTTTCAAATCTTCTCCCATTTTAGAGCAAGGTGGTTGTCTTCCCTCATTTCATTTGGACAGAAATTGAATGTCTTCTTTTTCAGCTTCAAACTGCAATGCTTGCATGTGCCGCAAATGCATTCAATCCTGTGCCACTCATGGTCTCCCTTTTGACAAACCACTGGCTCCCATAGAGACCTCAGGCTACAAAACCTGCCCTCCCTTACAACACATGATGAGGATCCAGGTGGCCTACAAACTATGCATTCATTGGGGAGACATGGGCATCGATCCCCATGGAGCAATGCTCCAACAGGACCAGATCTCAAGTCATTCATAGCTTGCCGATCCAAGTCAAAGTCTGTGTGTTTTGCAACAACAAACATTCCTATCTTTGAGTTTCCTGACGTACCAGGGCTTACAATGCTCAAAGCTCCTCTGCCCAATTGAAATGTCCATATTTTGATCCACAAACTTGAGATACAAATCCGTCTGTTGACCCAACATGCGGGAACAACAGAACAATGAGCCCCCTTTTTGCTACTACTAAAAAAGAATACAAAACACAGTCTAATTAAAGTATATAACAAAGCAAAATAATTTTCAACCACCGCTCTGGTTTAGCATAATCACAATTTCAATCACTGGGCTGGTTTAGGATACATTTAGGATAGTCACAATTCCAACCACTGGGATGGTTTAGGACACTGTCATAGTTTCAACCACCGGGATGGTTTAGCCTGATGGTCTCAACTTCACATATTAAACAATAACAAGTATATTTCTTTTCATTTCTGAATTTCACCATTAGAAAATAACAATATATTGCTTTTCATTTCTAAATTCCATAATTTAGCAGTGGTATATGACCCAAATAGCAAGAAATTAAATTTAACGAATTGAAGTACTAAGAAGCACAATAATTTGAACCACCGTGTTGGTCAATAACTAATGTCTGTTCAACCACACTGGTTCAAGACAATCACATAACTCGTGATTGAGCTGAAGTAGCCACGATTGCATGATGTTCCAACCACCGGGCTGGTTTACTAAAATAACAATATATTGCAAAATATATTGCTATTAATTTCTGCTCAACCATGCCACCAGGCTGGAGAACAACTAATGTATGTTCAACTACATTGGTTCAGGACAATCACATCACTGGCGCGATTGAGTTGAACCAGCCTACAGTTGCATGATGTTCCAACCACCGGGCTAGTTTAGGACAATCACATTTAGTCCAAGCCTAGTTTAAGAAAAGAAACAAGTAAACTATCCCAAAGCTCAATCACAAACAACCACTAGGCTCGTTTAGGCACCACTGACCTGCGTTGTATCTAGCATGTATATGATGTGATCCTCAAACACCTTTCATCCCATTCGCTTCTTACAGATGTCCTTTTTATTTGAAGAAACTCTCGTATTTTCATGCCAAAACATCGTCACTGTAGCAATGAATTCCACACTTAGGCTGTCTCTCCTTTTCTTATGTTTTATTGAAGTTCACAGACTTCTCGGATCGGGATGATCGTGCATTGCTTCTGCTCTATGTTCAACCGCTGGAGCCATGTTGGCCCTTCTGATTGACAACATCTTCGACATTGTGCGCCCAAGCGGTTTCTCCTTTGTTTCAGGGGACACCAACATAGCTAATGTCGCCCTCTTGGCAGCTAGTTGATCTAAGCTGTGCACCCCTTTTACTTTCTGTAAAAATCTCGGTTAAAGAGACTTGCCAAATATTCTATATCAAGCCTTACTTTCAGCATGAGCTGATTGATTCAAAGGAGCTTCCAAAATATTTTGTATTGTTTAAAAGGCTAGATTTTCTTCAGTTATCTTATCATTTACTTTTGATTTCCTAAATGTTTTATGTTATTTTGAAGGTGAGAGTTAGTTTCGATTATCTTATGATTTTGAAAGCAGGTTCTCTTTCATCTTTGTTAATCAAGCATGCCTATAGGCCATCCATTGTATTTGATATGGAGTAGGCTAAATATCATGTAGGTGTGCTTGATATGCAGAAGAAAATGTCGATCTAATGTTTCTTTCTCTCTTATAAGCTAACATCTTGCTTGACTTGCTCATCGTGTATCCAACACTAGCTTCACTTTCATAAGTTGGTCCATCCTATGAAAGAAAAGGACTTGCCGAATGTTTTACGTTGTTATACAATCCAACGTACTAAATGCACATTCGATACCTACAGGATGAGTACATCTACTTTGTTTTTCATACTCATCTATATTTATGAGTGCATGCAAGGTCTTGCTAGACCAACGATTTGTTCCTTCTTTGTCGATTAACTTATTGATGACTTATGGTATGTATTTACCTATTGGTTCAAGCAAGGCATACTTTTATTTTGCCCTTTATGTGGTGAGGTATACTTATATGTCTTTCACGATGAACACCTATGGCTGACTTATTAAGTACTCATTTTTGGCCGTGGCATCTATGGATTACTTATTGCATGCTCATTTGAACATGGCAAGGTTCAACATCTTTTAGGTGATAATATTTATGAACACATATGGCTAATTGCTTGAGTACTCATTTAGACGTGGCATATGGCTAACTACTTGAGTACTCGTCTCGACGTGGTACATGGATTATTACTGACTCCTCGTTTGGATGTGACACATATTTACTCGTCTGGATGTGGTACATGGATTATTACTAAGTCCTCATTTGGATGTGACACATATTTATTTGGCTTTCACGATGGACACATATGGACTACTTATTGAGTACTCATTTGGACATGGTCATATTGCATACTCATTTGCACGTGGCAAGGTTCAACGTCTTGCAGATGAACACATATGGATTACTTCTTGAGTACTCGTTTGGACATGGCACAAATGGATTATTTATTAAGTACTCGTTTGGACATGGCACATATGCATTACTGTTGAGTACTTGTTTGGACGTGATCACCGTTCCCGGATGCCCATTTTCTTAGTTACTTCTAGATGTTCTTTGTAATCTCAGATGCTCATCTTCTCGGTTGTTCGGTACTTTCATATGCGAAGAGGTTGTTATTTCATTCTCGCTATGATTATGTACGCTGTGTCTAATCCACACAAGCTTGCCTCTTGTCATAGGTGCGTGGCTTATTTTCATTGTATTTTCGGCTCAGGGGGGTCACTATGTATAAACCCTCTATATCACGTGCGTTCAAGGCCTATATTTAAAATCCCTTATCTGTAAATTTTTTCATTAATAAAATGTACCCCTTTTCTATACAAATCTGTAAATTTTTTCCAAAACTATTTTAAATAGTCCCTTATGTATATTTATTTCTGTAAATTTTAGAAATAAAAAATATCCTTCTGTTGAACTCACGTGATAGGGTTACATATGATGAGTGACCCCCCCGAGATTTTTGGTTCTTCGGTACTTTTGGCTACTGAGTTGTTTGGTACTTCTGGGATGCCCAATTGTTCGTATTTCCGGTTATTCGGTACTTCCGACTGTCCAATTTTTTGGTACTTCTGGGATGCTCAATTGTTCGGTACTTTCGGATGTCTGGATGCTCCTTGTGTTTCTAGATTATTGGTTCTTGATGTGCAGGATCATTATGGGTCTTTCTATTGTGTTGCTATGGCTTTCTTATACTATGCAAGTGACATTTCAACCCTGGCTTTATGGACATATCAAATCCGATACTTCAGGATGCCCGAATGCTCATTGTCTTTTTGGATTATTGGTTCTTGATTTGCAAGAACTTTATGGGCCTTCCTATTGTGTTGCTACGGCTTTCTTACACTACCCAAGAGACATTTCAGCCCTAGCTTTGTGGACATCTCAAATCGCCCCTCCATACTCATCTTTGGAGTGACCAAAGCAATTTTCTCATACATTCACCCTTGGTACAATAGAAACAGACACTTGAATATTTGTTGTGTTCATATACACTGCATGAAATTAGTCATTTTATGTGGATGAATTGTGCAAAACATGAAGGCATGATTATAAAGGTTTGAGGAGGTTTGAGTAGATTGAACTTGGAGACAACAAGCTCTACTATTTAGATGAAGAGCTCAAACATTGAACTTAAAGATCTCAAGCCCTGATTATGCATCATCACTATGTCAAACAAGTTGAGATTTCCAGGAAGTTTTTTTTATTTTTCACACATACTTTGCACTGTATCATGCACCAAACATAGTGCCTATACTTTGCACTATACTATGGACAAGTGCTTATCTTATGCCCTTGTACTATCTACATGCAATTTGCACTGTATCATCCAACATTACACTGTATCATTCAAATTGGTTAATGGTCATCCTTTGTATATATATTTTCACATAGATATATCTAATAGCTTGGGTTTTTTCCTTGTACTCCCCAAGGATTTTTTTCATCCATAGCTAGAGGGCCTAGTATGAGTGGGGGTGTTAGAGCTATATATAGCTTGCCCTAACTCAGCCTAGTTCTCAACTATATATATGCGTATGATCTATGAATATAATCACTTTCTTGGGAGCAACTCTTGTATTGGTCTCTCTCCTCTTTCTCTTCCTCTCAACACAACTCTTGTGTCCGTCTCTCTCCTCTTTCTCTTCCTCTCAACACAGTCAAATATATTCCTGCTATTCAGACAGACTCATTTTTCATCTCGTTGGCCTCGTATCGCACGTATAGCTCCAATCTCGATTGAAGGTCTTTAGTACTCTCATTATTTGAAACCAGCCTAAAGTGAGGCTCTCCAATGTCTTTTAGACAATACGCGAGCATATCGTGAAATGTTTGCATGCTCTTCTGTTCCAAAGATCTACATAGAATCATGCCCCCCATAGGTCTTTTGGTCTCCCACCTCATGCATTTTTGAAGCAATTTATTGACACCCTGCACGCTCTTCGCAACTATCTAACATACCATCAGATGGAGATGAAATAGAGAGCCTCCCCTCTTGACCGAACAAAGTCCCCCAAGGCAACACGAATAAAGAAACTTATGCATGGCCTCTATAATATCTACATCAATATCGGCATCTCCCACTCTAATCGTGACACTCACCTCAAGAACCTTTGAACCATCTACCAGCCATGCTTGACCTCTACCCTTCTTTATGGCCTCACACTTGGAGAAAACACATTATCAGCAAAGCTAGTTGACAAAAAACACTCCTGCATCCAATCGAACCTCGGACAAACCTCTGCGAAAGGTCATTCTACAAGCGCATTGCTAACTTGTGTCTCAACTCCAGCCTCTTTAACCTACGTCTCACCTCTGGCCTTTGCTCCTTCGATATTCTGAGCGATTCGCTTAACCTTCATTGTCTCCTTAAGCATTCACAGCCAAGTGGTCACCGCCATCTCCCTGCCCTCTGCCCTCATGCGGGCTAAAACACTACATCTCCACTCCTCCACTAAGCTAGCATGGAGCAACTCATTGCTCCTCCTCCACCACCTTTGTCTAACACAAGCCGTTGGACATGTGTTAGATATGTGTGTTCTAGGATCTTCTAGCTAACATTCCGCTAACCGTTAACTAACTCTATCCACTACCAGATTATATTATACCTTATCCCTAGCTACTAACGTCCCACTAAGAAGCCTTATGCGTATCCTTAAACTTGGCTAATAATACATCGTCCACCCTCAAGTAATTAATCTCCCAAATAAAAGTCGTCGGGGCACCTACTAAACCAGTTTTTTCATTTGACAATGAAAATCAAGGACATTGTTCGTGTGAAAATGATAAAAGATTCCCGTTGTGTCCAGGACCTAATGTAAGCCTATTGTTGCGTGGGTTTTCTGTAGATAATACACTAAGTACAATGCGTTTATAGAAAGGCGGAAGAGATGGGGACTTGGAAATAATGCACTCTTGAAATCATGAGTCGGAAGAGATGGGGACTTGTAAATAATACACTCTAGAAATCGTGAAAGGTGAGTCTAGCTCCGCTGAGACTTTTAGCCTAGGTCACAACTCAAGTTACGTGGATTTTCTGTAAATAATACACTAGTATAATGCATTTATAAAGAGACGGAAGGGATGGACACTTGGAAATAATAGACTCTTGAAATCATGAACGAAGACTATGGGTCTGTGGCTCCATTATTCTACAACGCATTCTTACTCTCCAGTATACACAACAAGGTGGGGATCCCACTAAGGCCCTGCCTTTTTGGAATGTCTTTCTAAGTCTAAGTGTAAAGTTGCTTGGGGATATTGAGAAATGTGGTACTGTAGAATACTAAGAGAAATTATGTGATTGGTAGAGTGGATTGCGTCAATGGATCAATGACATGTGTAGTGGAAGAAGATGATGTTGATCTTGTACTCTAGGTAGATGATTGAAAGAGACTAGAGAAAAGAGGTGAAAGAGGAGTGTGTGTGTGTGTGGTGGTGGATGGATCATTAAATAAAAGTGGGAAAGTGGGACAAGAGCATTAATAAAAATGGGGAGGTGGCTATTTTGGTAAGAGTGGTGGAGAGAGAGAAATACCCAATAAAAGACAAGCATTTAAAACCTCCATAAGGGGGCAAAAACTTGACCCTAACAACACATTAGGAGCACATAAGTTCAAGCCTTAAACAACCACTAAACCAAAACTTAAAGTGAACCAATGAACTTAAAGAAGTGGGATGGGCCTGATTAGTAAAAACTAATCTATCCATCCCTTAGGACCGGTACTCCACCGGGAGTGGGTTCATGTCACATGGCTGAGACCTGTACTCCACGTACGTGCACTGTAGCTTTATTTTGAATAGCCGGTATTCCACGGGGAGTGGGGACATGTCACATGGCTGAGACCTGTACGAATTGATGCCACGGCACACATCTATTGAAATCTGGAGCGTGCACTCTGGCTTTATGCTGAATAGCCCGTACCACGTGGGCATTGGGGACGGTGGAGCTGCACTCAAATCAATCAACAGCGCGAGTTCCGACAGCCCGCTCCGTCCATCCGTCACTTCGCTCTAACCTTCACGTGAAACACGATTTAACTTTTGCATGGCTATAAGTAGATCCTCATCCTCTATCAAAACCGGATTCTAACGATCCAATACCCTGCTCCTGCCATCCTATCATCCCCATTCTGTTGCAGCAATCTTTCGCAATACGCTCTCATACTCCAACTTCACAGCGCTTGCTCCTCTCCGCCTTCTCGTAGAACTTCAAAGAAGTCGCGGCTCCCGACTACGGCACTCTTCCCAGTGTTCGTCATTCGTCACGCTTCAGCACAGCCCTTTCTCACACTGCAGTCACGCACATAGGCTTCTTGATTTTGTGAATGCCAGCCTTTCTCTTGACTTTGAGGACGTGTGCCGTTCCTTTAGTGGCCAGCATAGTCGTCTGATATGATATGTGTCGCGTTGGTAACACTATAAGTCGATCTAGCTCCACCACTCCTCCTAGTCGACACGCACGCAAGATCCATACCTTAGAAAATGGGTCCGTGGATTTTGGCTTCAGCAGCTTGCACATTTTCGTGTTTTCTATCACATGAGCAAGCTTGTTGCGTCCCCCCTTTGCATCGAAATTCTGCAAGTCAAGCAGCTCGCTTGACACTCAAGGACATCAATGGGCCTCCTTCGCTCCCGGTCTCCAATGTCTCGCCGCTTGCAGCATCCAGAAAGAAGCGGAGTTCATTGATCATCACTTCGGCTGCCGTTGTAGAGGGGCCGGCAGCAACTCCTCCTGCAGCTACGACGTTGCGAGATGTTCCCGGTGATGACGGCCCTCCCTTTCTAGTATCTGTGCTCCAAAGGGCTAACTATTGGTCGCAGGGAGCTGATGCATTCTTTAACAGTTTCATTGAGAAATATAATAGCACAGTGATCCGGGTATACATGCCTCCTGGTCCACCTTTCTTCCCCGACTCCAAAACCATCATGCTGCTCGACCAGAAAAGCTATCCTGTCCTCTACGATATGACCAAAGTTGAGAAGAAGAATATATTCACCGGAACTTACATGCCCAGCACAGATTACACTGGTGGCTTTCGGGTGCTATCTTATCTGGACCCATCCGAAACGAAGCATGAACAACTTAAAAACTTTTGTTTCGAAATTTTCAAGACCAGTGGGAAGAAGTGGTTCTCTGAGTTTCACAAGGCCTTCACTGAGGTTAGCGCAGAGTGGGATCTCCAACTGGCGAAGGATGGAAAGGCAAGTTGTGCCACCGGTGTCCAACAGCTCAATTTCAATTTCCTGGTTCGGTCTGTGCTAGGCAGGGACCCAGCCGCGCCCGGTAATGCATCTCTTGGAACTAATGGCCCGACCTTCATACAATTGTGGCTCGTCCCTCAACTCCTGCCTCAGGTCACACTTGGATTGCCCAAGCCGGTAGAATTTCTTATGCATACTGTCCCGTTTCCTTACATTCTTGTGGCCTTCTTTTACAACAAACTGTACAACTTCTTTAAAACATATGGTAAGGAGGTTATCGACATGGGCGAAGTAAAATTCGGCCTCGACAGAGAAGAAGCCTGTCACAATTTCATATTCTTACTTTGCTTCAATAACTGGGCAGGACTTCAGACTCTCTTTCCTTCGTTATTTTATCACATTGCTCATGACGCAGGTCCCGGACTTCAGAAAGAGCTAGCAACTGAGGTAAGAAATGCCGTCGATGCCAACGGTGGCCTGAATATGAGGGCGATCGAAAGCATGGAGTTGGTCCTCTCCACAGTCTATGAGGTGTTGAGGGTGGATCCTCCTGTGCTCTTCCAGTATGGTCGGGCGAAAGAAGACTTGATCGTTGAGTCCCATGATGCAAGTTACAAAGTGAAGAAAGGTGAGGTGATTGCGGGCTATCTGGGGATCGCCATGCGAGACCCCAAAGTTTTTGAGGCTCCAGATGAATTCCGTCCTAAGCGGTTTATGGGAGCGGAAGGGGAGAAGCTACTGCCATTTCTGCTGTGGTCCAATGCTCCTGGGAACGACGATCCCACGAAGGATGATAAACAATGCGCAGGGAAGAACTTTGCCGTCGTGTTTGCTCGTCTCCTGCTTGCTGAGTTCTTTCTGATATACGACTCTTTCGAGATTGGACCGGTGACGGTTCAAGGTCCGAACAAGATATTCGATTTTACTGCTTTAAGGAAAGTAGCAGCAAACTGAACTTTCACTCAATGACGATCTTTAAGCAGTGGAAAAGAGAGCTACCTAGAATAAGTGTGGCTTCCTACATTATCGTTATGTTATGTTACAGTCTTAACAAGGAAAATTTTCACACAAGCTCTAATGTCAATTCTTGAGCTTACAATTAAAATGATGACTGCTTCGAAAGATCTAATGTTCATTACTTAATAAAATGATGACTGCTTCTTTTCAAAGGCTTTCAAGCCATGATCCGTCTTGTAAAGTTTTGACTTGGACTTCATCAAATATTCTAAGGAACGTAAAATTCTCACTGGCCACCTTCACGTTAACACTAGTTTGGTAGAAGGACATCAAAATGTCTGAGTTTTATGTCATGCTAACTTAGCCGCTTTCTAAAATTGTTCTTGAGGAATTGATAAGGTCTTTTGAGCTTTTGATTATTGACCATACAGCGTAAGTGCTAAAAAATCTTGGAATTATTAGGGATATACACTCATTCCTATGACTTTGAGTTTGCATAAGGTTTAAGGTCAAGCTGTCACCAAATTTAAAGCTATTTTTTTAACTTTTAGATGAAATGGTCATGATTCTTGATTAGAATGCATTTTTTAATAGTTTTAAAGCCCCGTAGTCTAATAATGACTATAACACATATGTTTATACTTATTTTCGAGTTAGATAATCACATGTACTATGATTATGGACTCAAAATTAATTTTTGTGAATGTGATAACTAGGCCAATTTGATCTTTTGCACATTTATTTTGACATGTATAACAAGTTTAAAAATCAACCATACTTTGTATGTCTTTCATATTGTATTATGGAGGAGCATGAGTTTTTAGGGGACCTGATACGATGTAGAACCAGGGATTTGCGGCGGTATTAAAAGGTGGCATTCAAATATTTTGAATGTTTTCGAGACGTTTTTTTCTACTCAGTCCAAGGGCATTTTAAATGGACTACTAGAGATTTTTTATTGGGACAGGCTATAGATGATTACCATGCAGTAACTCTGTATATAGTGCATTGTGATAGGCTGAAATATTGCATGGTACTTCCATCTACCACGGTGTGTCTATTTACCATGTAGTGATTAAGGACTATACCGCACGGTGTGTATCATATATCCCTGGTCACCGCATTCATACCATTCACATTATTGAGATTCCTAGTATTCCGTGGAGTCTTGGGAAAAACAAAAAGCAAAAAAGAGAAGGATAGAAAAAACTACAAAATAATTTATAGGTTTTTGTTATCCTTCTAAAAAGTATTTTCGTGTTAGTAATGGGCTCGTGTTTGTCAGTTGTAAGCCACTTGCACTTAGATACTAATTAGATAGGTAGCACTTGGATACTAAGAGAAAAAGAAGTTTGTTAGTTGCATGCAATAGAGGTTGAGATTATTAAGCAACTCCGTATCCATTACTTTGCTATGTCCTTTCCCCTGGGGCACAATAGAGGTCATCCCTAGGTCTTCATCATCTCTCCATAGTCGTGGGAGAGAGCTATCCACATCAACAAGAAGTCAAATTTTCAATGCCTTAAGCATTCATGAGGAAATAAGGGATTGCATGAATGATGGAAATAAGTGATTGCATGAGAAAAATCGGACTGCAGCATGAGGGCGGGATAAAGAAAGAGGGCATGCATGATGGGAATCACGGGATTGCACAACTCTTTTAATATGTGCATATGGAAAGAGGGAATGCATGATGGAAATCTTCTCTTCTTTTTTGCAGTTCATCATGTGGCCAGGAAGCTCTTCAAGAGCCTCGCCTGATCTTTGGGATGCCATATTACAACAGTTATATAACATTTTGGGGCACCCTCCCACTCCTCAAGAGTTATACACATGCATGATGAGCACTCAAAACACCCCCCAGGAGTCACTAGTACAGACTCAAACCACCCCATACCCACGCCAGCTGAGATTACTCTTGTGGAGTCGAGATAGCCCAGCAGGAGGCAGAGCCACCAGCCTTCTCCCCGATCATCAGGAGTCCCTCCTCCCCTGCAGTTTGGAGTCCCTTCTCCCCTGCAATCATCAGTGTGGCAGTATGGAGTCCCTTCTCCCCAGCCGTGAGGAGGCCCTTCAGCCCCACAGAGTAGCCAGGGTACTGCCATGTGGTCAGGAGTCCCTTCTCCAGATATGAGTGCCTAGCGTACTAGCTCGTCACGACAGGCCAACATGCGTAGTAGAAGGGAGAGCTCCAGGGGATGTATGGCACTGTGCTGTGGGGGTAATGGTGGGGGCAGGGAGGATTCAGATGATGTAGACGTGCTAGAGGGTGATGGTACAATAAACTATGACATCACTGTGATGAGAGGCATCTTGATGGATGCACGGGGAAAGGACATCATGCCCTTCATGCGCTTTGTAGTTGCTAACAACTATAGAGATTGCTTTATTCCATTCAAAGAGTAGCAAAAAAGGTTGAGTGATAAATGTAAACATGGAAATGTTCGTAAACAAACATATCACTTATACAAAATTACTTTTGTTTCTCTTATAGCATTGACAGCAACCATGCCCGAACCATGGCTCTAGAGAAAAGAGGATGAAATCTGACAAACACTCTGGAATATGTTACGATGTTACATAATAAGAATTGAAAATGCAACATTTGCCACGAAGAGTACTTAGACTATGGCACAAGAATGCAAAGGTGATCCTTAGAAACAAATTGGGGTCATTGTTTGCTTGGGTGTAGCCATTTTTGGTGACGTTGAGGGACTTTTCTGTATATAGGTATCTTGCATGACTCATAACTTATGCATTGCTCAACGGAATTTGGCAAACTATGTCTTCAAGTTGTAGTACACTTTGCAGAATAAGGATTTAGGACAAGACCGTTAAAGCATTACAAGTGCTATGTTGCATGTGAAGCATGCATCCTGAAGACTATAGGATGTAGCATTAATTTATTCAAAAACATCAAAATTTTATTCTATACATACATGCAACCAAGAAATCATTCAAAAGTGTTGAGAGAGAAGAAGAAGAGATGATAGACACATCAAATAGACTCCCAAAGACTTATTCATATTGATCACTAGTTACACATATATAGGTGAGACCTAGTTCAAGTTAGGGCAAGCTATATATAGCTCTAACACACCCACTCAAACAAATGTCTCTAGCTACGGATGAAAAAACCCTTGGGAAGCACAAGGGAAAAACCCGATCTCCTATATACAAGTATACAAGTTGATCATTTGTATAATTATTTACAAATATGTAATGCAGATGTGCATCTATATACAAAAGGTCACCCATAGGTCTGTTAATCTTGTAAGAGAGAAGTTGCAAGAACTCCAAGTTATGATCATAGCAATGTGAAGCATGCCTCACTAAGTCCTTTAGTGAGAATATATGCAATCATCTAAGAAGAGGGACAATGTTCAATCATTATCATCCCTTTCTTCACTTCATGTCTGACATAATGGTAATGAACATCAATATGCTTGGCTTTGTTATGCTGACCATAATCTTTAGCCAGACTTATGGCACTTTGATTATCACATCTAAGAGGAGTACTGGATGAGGAAGGATGATAAATATCTGTAAGCAATTGTCATAGCCAAACCAATTCTCGAGCTACTAGAGAAGCTGCTACATACTCACATTCTGTGGTAGAAACAACAACACAACGTTGCTTCTTACTTGCGCAAGAGACCAAGCAACCATTGATAAAGAAGCAATTACTACTTGTAGACCGCATAGAGGAGTGAGAGCTTGCCCAATCTGCATCTATATATCCCAAAAGATCAAGAGACATCACAGAAGATGATTCTGTATGATGTCGATAAACTAATCCAAAATTAGAAGTGCCTTTCAAATACTTTAGAACATGTTTTGCTGCAGACCAATGTTGCATTGAGGGAGTAGCCAGATATTGACCTAGAAAATTGGCACTAAAAAGAATATCTGGTCGAGTGTTCAAACCGATGAACCGTAACCAACAAGATTGGCATAGGGTTGATTTGAAACCTCAACATCATGAGTCAATCGAGTATTTTTGACAGAGCTCACAAGACAAGGAGTGGTCGCAGAGTGAGCATTCGTCAAGCCAAACTTTTGAACTGCATCTTGAATGAATTTTGTTTGTCGAAGTAGCAGAATTCCCTTGTGATGAAATCGCTGAACTTGAATACCAAGACATGAATGAATGTCACCAAGATCAACTATATAAAATGCTGAGGATAAGACTTTCTTGACATGTTGCAGGAAACTTAGATTGTTAGAAACAAGTATGGCATCATCCACATAAAGAGCAAGGATGACAAAAAGAGCACCATCATGTTTGGCATATAAGTTGGGGTCAAAGAAACAAGAGTTGAAACCTTGAGATGTTAGAAACTGATCAATTTTCATGTACCAAGAATGGGAAGCTTGTTTTGGACCATAAAGAGCATGATGAAGGCGACAAACAAGATGGCCCTAACCGAGAAGTATGAACCCTTCTGGTTGCTCCATATAAATCTCCTCTTTAAGATCTTTATTAAGAAAAGTAGTTTTCACATCCATTTGATGAATCTCCAAATCAAATTGAGTAGCGAAAGCCAAGAGTACCCGAATACTTGTGCTATGAACAACGGGTGAAAAAGTATCATGATAATCAACTCTTCCAATTTGTGAGTATCCTTTTGCAACTAGACAAGCTTTAAACTTGTCAAAAGAACCATCAGCTTTGGTTTTGGTTTTATAAACCCACTTACATTTGATAGGATTGTGACCAAGAGGTAGTTCACTAAGAACCCGTGTATATTTAGAGATCAAAGAATCATATTCAGCTTCCATTCATAACAACACAAAGCAACTATAGATGCGCAAAATAACGGGCGTGTCTATAGGCACAGTTCGGATAGAGAAATTATGGGCGCGTCTAATAGTGTGTCTATTAGCGCATCTATTAGCACGTCTAATACTGCGTGTAATAGCGCGCCTATTAGCACATTTATTAGCATGTCTATACTGTTAATTAGACGTGGATTTAGACGCAAAACAAAGAACATAGAAAGTGAGATTTTGGGGCAGCCTGATAAATGTACATCAATGCTTTCCAAACATTGCCCATGATTACCAAAGCACATAATTTTAACAAAAATATCAATGCTTTTTTGCAAGTCCATGCCACATATACAAAAATTAAGTGAGGTGAGGAGAATGAGACAATATGTAAAATAGTTTTGCCAATATCGGCTATGGTTCAATCTCATCCTCAATGAGATCAAACCTTGCCAAACTATCTACTTCAAAATCCAAACCAGTGTTGAGATCTACAAATACATTCAACCCACTACTACTTGTGCTACTCATGTGCTCATCGAAATCATCACCAATGGTAGGCTCATACTCACAGGTAATGGCCTCAATATTTGTATCTCCTATCTCATGATCATCCTCATCTCTCATATCACGATCATCACCTCTATGGCCATGATCATCCTCCATACGCTTTAATGTACTATACATCACTTTGGAACGTGGCGTAATAGGTAGGACATGCCACCATCTATTATTATCCACCATTGGTTGATAGACAACCTAATTCAAACACAAATACAATCATGTTATTTTCCTTGCATCGAAGGTATCAAATATTTAAAAGTGAGTATTTTTATATGTGTGTACAATACCTCTTCACATTGTTGCGGTAGTACTAGTGTGTCCTTCTTACTTTGCCAAAACTCTATGGAGTCAATAGTTACAAAGCCACTTGCATGGCGTTTGATTGTTGCATTAGGGCCTCTTTCCACCACGTCCTTAAATCACTTTACATCCAAAACATACACAAAAGCATCGAAAATCAAGCTTAATAATATCTTGGGTTATGCCACAATAATCATCCATGGCTCCATTGGCTCCCTCAAAGCTAGCAATGACGCCACAATTTTGTGTGTTTCTCTTATCATCAATCCGTTGGGTTCAAAAATGCTTGCCCTCACACCATATAGCATTGAACATAGTACACTACACCAAGACAAAATCAATTAAGTAAGCAATCTAAATTATTGAAAGCTCCTAACTTATGCATAACATTCTATATACCGACCTTGCTCATGCATCCCCTAGCATACTCCCATTCTTCCATTGTGATATGCATCCCCTCATCTCTCTTTGCTCTCTCCATTTTGTCAAGTAGCCAATCCACATGAATATCCTTTGGAAGTGCTCTTCGATACTGAGGGTATGGCACACGAGATCCATGGTGTGTAGGAAAGAGGGCCCTTTCTTCTTGTCTTCTTGCCTTTGCATCCTCATATCTTGTCACCCATCTTTTTATCACATCACTATTAGGCATGCAATAGAGGTTGATATTATTAAGCAACTCCGTGTCTATTACTTTGCTACGTCTTTTCCCTTGAGGCACAATAGAGGTCATCCTTAGGTCTTCATCATCTCTCCATAGTTGTGGGAGAGAGCTATCCACATCAACAAGAAACTTAGAAATATATACAAGTGATTCTTGTACCAACCAACCCTCAGCCATGCTACCTTCGTGTCTTGCATTTTGTCTCACGAAACCCTTCAAGGTCTTCATGAAGCGCTCGAGGAAGAACAACCATCATGCATGTACAATACCACATACAACAGTATCATCCACCAAATGCACTATGAGATGTAGTTGGCTTGTGAGAATAGAACGTGAAAATGTCTCTTCCACTAAACAAACCACCTCCACTGACATAACTCAAGCATTCTCAAGCGTGGTGGGATCTATTTCATTTAAACTCACATACCTAGAAAGGAAAAAGTACACAATATTAGCAATATGAACACCTTGCATCCTGTAAAGTACCTCACAAGCTCACCCATCTTGTAAATACAATATTCACATTTTGTATCCTGTAAAGTACCTCACAAGCTTGCCCATCTTGTAAATACAATCCTTCACGTCCTTCGATGCACTATGAGAAATGCTAGTAGGTAGTATGAACTAAACACATGAGGAATGGTTGATTACTTGCTTCTAATTCACTCACAAATTTGGAAGGAAAAATATATTATACACAAAATACTTACTTGGAGCATCTTGTGCCAATCATGAGATTTCAAGCCATATAATTGCTCTACACCTCTTTTCTTGCTCTTTGTGAATGCCCCCTTCAAACACCTCATGCATCCAGTGGGAGTACAAATGGTAGTGATAGCGTGCTTCACCACCACCATCTCTAGCTTTGATAACCTCCACGGTGCACGAGGTAAAAAAACACACCCATTTGGTCTCTCTTGTAGCCAAGCTTCACGCATCCTCCCTGTGGTGCATAGATCCTCCCTTATGCCTACGAAATCTCGCCAAACATTTCCCATGATTACCAAAGCACATAATTTTAATAAAAATATCAATGATTTTTGGCAAACCCACATATACAAAAGTTAATCGAGGTGAGGAGAATGAGACAATATGTAAAATAGTTTTGCCAATATCAATGATAGGCTACGATTCAATCTAATCCTCAATGAGATCAACCCTTGCCAAACTATCTACTTTAAAATCCAAACCAGTGTTGAGATCTACAAATACATTCAGCCCACTACTACTTGTGTTACTCATGTGCTCATCGAAATCAGCATCACCAATAGTAGGCTCGTCCTTACGGGTAATGGCCTCAATATCTATATCTCCTATCTCATGATCATCCTCCTCTCTCGTATCATGATCATCATCACCTCCATGGCCATGATCATCCTCCATACGCTCCACATTAGTAAATGTACTATACATCACTTTGGAATAGGGTGTAATAGGAATGACATGCCACCACCTATTATTATCCCCACCATTGGTTGATAGACAACCTAATTCAAACACAAATATAATCATGTTATTTTCCTTGCATCGAAGGTATCAAATATTTAAAAGTGAGTATTTTTATATGTGTGTACAATACTTGTTCACATTGTTGCGGTAGTACTAGTGTGTCCTTCTTACTTTGCCAAAACTTTGTGGAGTCAATAGTTACAAAGCCACTTGCATGGCGTTTGATTGTTGCATTAGGGCCACTTTCCACCACATCCTTAAACCACTTTCAATTCAAAACATACACAAAGAAGAGTCGAAAGTCAAGCTTAATAATATCTTGGATTATGCCACAATAATCATCCATGGCTCCATTGGCTCCCTCAAAGCTAGCAATGATGCCACAATCTTGTGTGTTTCTCTTATCATCAATCCGTTGTGTTCGAAAATTCTTGCCCTCACAACATATAGCATTGAACATAGTACACTACACCAAGACAAAATCAATTAAATAAGTAATCTAAATTGTTGAAAGCTGCTAACTTATCCATAACATTCTATACACCGACCTTGCTCATGCATCCCCTAGCATACTCCCATTCTTCCATTGTGATATGCATCCCCTCGTCTCTCTCTGCTCTCTCCATTTCGTCAAGTAGCCAATCCACATGACTATCCTTTGGAAGTTCTCTTAGATGCTGAGGGTATGGCACACGAGATCCGTGGTGTGTACGAAAGAGGGCCCTTTCTCCTTGTCTTCTTGCCTTTGCATCCTCGTATCTTGTCACCCATCTTTTCATCACATCACTATTAAGCATGCAATAAAGGTTGATATTATTAACCAACTTCGTGTCTATTACTTTGCTCCGTTCTTTCGCTTGAGGCACAATAGAGGTCATCCTTAGGTCTTCATCATCTCTCCATAGTCATGAGAGAGAGCTATCCACATCAACAAGAAACTCAGAAATATATACAAGTGACCCTTGTACCAACCAACCCTCGGCCATTCTACCTTCGGGCCTTGCATTTTGTCTCACGAAACCCTTCAAGGTCTTCATGAAGTGCTCGAGGAAGAACAACCATCGTGCATTTATAGTACCGCATATAGCAATCTCATCCACCAAATGCACTATTAGATGTAGTTGGCTTGTGAGAATAGAACGTGGAAACGTCTCTTCCACTAAACAAACCACCTCCACTGACATAACTCGAGCATTCTCAAGTGTGGTGGGATATATTTCCTTTGAGCTCACATACCTAGAAAGGAAAAAGTACGCCATATTAGCAATATGAACACCTTGCATCGAGCATTGATATGCGTCACATTTTGTATCCTATAAAGTACCTCACAAGCTCGCCCATCTTGTAAATACAATCCTTCACGTCCTTCGATGCAGTATGAGAAATGCTAGTAGGTAGTATGAACTGAACACACAAGGAATGGTTGATTAGTTACTTCTAATTCACTCACAAATTTGGAAGGAAAAATATATTATGCACATAAAATACTTACTTGGAGCATCTTGTGCCAATCATGAGATTTCAAGCCATATAATTGCTCTAGACCTCTTTTCTTGCTCTTTGTGAAGGCCCCCTTCAAACACCTCATGCATCCAGTGGGAGTATGAATTGTAGTGATAGCTCGTTTCACCACCACCATCTCTAGCTTTGATAACCTCCACGGTGCATGAGGTAAAAAGACACGCCCATTTGGCCTCTCTTGTGGCCAAGCTTCATGCATCCTCCCTGTGGTGCATAGATCCTCCCTTGTGCCTACAGAATCTCGTGTCCCATTCAAATGTTCCCAAATGGTAAATGCCACATTCTTGAAGATATGCATGGGATCAAGTAGGTGATTGATCTTGAGGTGGGACCAATATGTTAAATGATAAAAGATGGAGTATCTAAACAAAAGTTGGTGTTAGCGAGCAATCTTTATTTCCATTCAATATAGCACATAATAGTTGCAAACCCTCATGCCAAGTGGTGGAGGAGTCGTGGAGCCATCCCAAATTCTCATCCAATCTTCTGCAGTGATGAGTGACTGTGGGGGGACTTCATTCCAAGGGGTGACATATCTAGGATGATCAAGTGGAAGAAATCGGTGGTGATTCTCATAGATGACCTTATTCAATGCGTCTGCCCGTGAGGCAACTAGCGAAGGACCACAAACAGGACATGCATGGTAACCCAATGTAGTGAGACCTGAACAATAGACACAATTAAGAGTTCAAGGTGGGTTGAGGGTGCCACATCGATTGCCTACTCATAAGTAAAAGTTCAATGCTTACCTGAACAATCGCCATAGCTTGGGAAGTCATGCATCGTCCACATCAAGACTGCTTTGCAGTTGAAGTCTTGTGATGAGGGAGGCCTGCTCACATCATGCACCTCAATACCTCTCCAAAGTATCTCTAGCTCATCGATCAAAGGCTCCAAATAAACATTAGTATTTTGGACTTTATGTTTCCCTGGAATTAGAAGGGATAACACAACATGTCCTTTCTTAATCGCCATAGAGGGTGCAAGATTATAATTCACCAATATCAATGGCCATACACTGTAAGAGGTGCTTTTGAGACCAAATGGGTTCACACTGTCCATATCCAATCCAAGTCTCAAGTTCCTAGGTTCTTCCTTGAAGCTTGGCCATGTGTCTTCAATATGCTTCCACGCAGGAGTATTTGCAGGAGTTCTCCACTTGCCATCGGTTGATCGATGGGAGGAATGCCATGACATGAGCTCTGCAATGGATTTGCCCTTGTTGGATGCGAGGGATTATGGGAAAATGTCACAGAACCTTACGAGGCACATCCAAAGTTTTGAGATCTACTCTATATCTTGCCTCTCCACAAGTAGGACACTCTTTTGCATCCTTATGTGGTCCACAAAATAGAACGCAATCGTTGACGCACGCATGGATGCGCTTCTAATCTAATCCTCCAAGAGAGGTCACATGTTGCCTTGCCATATCTCTTGAGGTTGGTAATTTATTTTCCCTTGGAAACATTTTACACAATAGTCTACAAGTGAAGACCATATATGAGAAAAAGCATTCGAGTAATTGACCCACAAGCATAATTCACCATGTTTGCAAAATAGACTTTAAAGCTTACTTGAGAAATGCATTCAAACTTGCATTGCTCCATCCATAGATGGTCTGCAAGTTTAGTAACTCAAAGGAGGCACGTAGAACAGAAAATGTGCACCCCTCAAACAGTGGAGTCGATGCTGTGGCGGTAAAAAGATGATCTTGCTGCATGCCATCATCCCTACCTAAGGATTGATGGACATATAAATCCTGCACCATATCATCAAACACCTCCTCCTCCACGGCCTCATGAGGTAATGGCAGAGGGCTACTATCACCATCACTCCATGGATCCATAATGGTCCCTCCTGAAGATCCCACCTCATATCGTTGACGCTTTGCCTCCACACGACGAGCATAGGGCAACATATGCGGGTGTGGCACTGCATCCTGTATCAAATTAAAACAAGATCATAACTCAAATACATGAACACCCATAGGTATCTCAATCAACCTTAACTCTTTAACACTTACCATGTTTACGGTCGCATCCCATTCTCCATACTTTGAGACGTGATTGAGTGTAATTCTGCATGCACAATACATGTTTCCTCGACATCGATCACATATACATTTGATTTTTTGCTCCAACCACATTTCGCGATGGTGGATACAAAGGGATTTTTCCTCACTGGAGCTACTTGTTGAAGATGAACACATCCTACAAATAAACAACCCAAAAAATGTGTTCTTGCATGAGTTGTAAATGTCAAAACTCTGTGGAGCATCTAAAAGTGCATCTAACACTGCATCTGTACTGTGGAACGCGTCTATAGGCACATCAAAAACACAGTGTAGACATGTTGATAGATGCGCTTTTAGATGCACTTTTAGACGTGCAGATTGCGAGCTGATTTTCGAACGTACTTTTAACATGATTGCTTTCCTTCACATACTTTTAGCGCCCCGCGGCTTGCTTTCCTATTAATAGACACAACTCCGGACATCCACACTTATCTCCAAGCACCCACACTCATCTCCAAGCTTACATAGTCATCCCTAAGCATACAAGAGAAAGGGGTGAACAAGGAAGAGAAGAAAGAGAAGCAGCTTTGAAGAAGGACAAGAAGCTTCCATACCTCTATCCAAGGTAAGTCTCTTGGCGGTTAGTCTTCTTTGGAAGTTGCTCTCTTTGGATTCGTCCTTTGTCATATGTAGGGAAGGGATGTTTTTGGTACTAGTGTTGTTCTTTTTGGAGTCGAGCGCATGTCCTTTTCAGTTTCTTTCAAAAAGGCGTTTGTCGGAGCACGTCTATAGGCGCATCAAAAAGCGCGTCTCACTTTTGGGAAAACAGACAACATGCCTATAGACGTGTTGTTAGATGCATCTATAGACGCGATACGATAGTTTTTCTTGTGTATTCTCTTTCCCCTTCCCCTTCCTTTTCCTTCTCTTTGCCTTCCCTTTCCCCTTCCCCTTCCCCTTCCAAGAAAGGGATTGCATGAATGATGGAAAGGGATTGCATGAATGAAGAAAGGGATTGCATGAATGAGGAAATAAGGGATTGCATTCTCTTTTTCTCTCTTTTCTCCTCTCTTTCCTTCTCTTTTTCTCTCTTATCTCCTATCTTTTTTCTCCTCTCTTTTCCTCTCTTTTCTCCTCTCTTTCCTTCTCTCTTTTTCTCTCTTTTATCCTCACTTTTTCTCTCTTTTTCCTTCTCTCTTTTATCCTCTCTTTCCTTCTCTCTTTTCGTCTCTTTTCATCTCTTTTCTCCTCTGTTTTTCTCTCTTATCTCCTCTCTTTTTGTCTCTTTTTTCTCCTCTCTTTTCTCCTCTCTTTGCTTCTCTCTTTTTCTCTCTTTTATCCTCACTTTTGCTCTCTTTTTCCTTCTCTTTTATCCTCTCTTTTCGTCTCTTTTCTCCTCTCTGTTTCTCTCTTATCTCCTCTCTTTTTCTCTCTTTTTTCTCCTCTCTTTTCTCCTATCTTTCCTTCTCTCTTTTTCTCTCTTTTATCCTCACTTTTTCTCTCTTTTATCCTCTCTTTTCGTCTCTCTTATCTCCTCTCTTTTTCTCTCATTTTTCTCCTCTCTTTTCCTTTATTTTCCTCTCTTTTCTCCTCTCTTTGCTTCTCTCTTTTTCTCTCTTTTATCCCCACTTTTTCTCTTTTCACTTTCTCTCTCTTTCTCTTATCTCCTCTCTTTTTCTCTATTTTTTCCCCTCTCTTTTCTCCTTTTTCTCTCTTTTTCTCTCTTTTTTCTCCTCTCTTTTCCTCTCTTTTCTCCTCTCTTTCCTTCTCTCTTTTTCCCCACATGAAGCTTCAATAGCCTGACATTGGGCAAGCAGATACAGACTTCTGTCATTCTAATTCGAAGAATGCAGGAGTTTATAAATGCTTCCTCAATGTCAGGCTGTCACTCTATTTTTTCTTTTCCATCTCGTGACGAGGGCATGCATGATGGAAAGAGGGCATGCTCAATGGTAATCTTCTTCTTTTCTTTTCTTAATTTCATCATGTGGCCAAGAAGCTCTTCAGCCTCACCTGATCTTTGGGATGCCATCTTTCGGGAGTTATATAACATTTTGGGGCACCCTCCCACTCCTAGGGAGTTATACACATACATGAAGGGTACTCCAAACACCCCCAAGGACTCCGCAGTATAGACTCCAAACCACCCCAACCCCACACCAGCTGAGATTACCCCAGTGGAGTCGAGACAGCCCAACTAGCTACAGAGCTGAGCCCCTTCTCGTCCCCTGCGTTCAGGAGGCCCTTCTGTGTCACAGAGCCACTGGCATACTCCCATGCAGTTGAGAGTCACTTCTCCAGCTATGAGTGGCAATCGCCTACTCCCGTACAGTCGAGAGTTGCTTCTCCAGCTACGAGTGGCTAGCGTACTAGCTCGACACGACAGGGCAGCAAGCATAGTAGCAGGGAGAGCGGTGGGGGATGCATGGCACAATGCTTTGGGGGGGGTAATGGTGGTGGCAGGGATGATTCAAATGATGCAGACATGCCAGAGGGTGATGGTACGATCTTCTATGACATCACTCAGATAGGAGGCATCTTGATGGATGCATGGGGGAAGGACATCATGGCCTTCATGCACTCTATAATTGATAACAACTACAGAGATTGCTTTATTCACTACAAAGACCATTCAAAAAAGTTGGCTGATGAGACCCTCACTACTGTTCGCTCTAGGTATCCCAATCCCCCCAATGTTTAGTTCACAAATAAATGGGTCAAGTCAAAGATTGTTATGATACTTGCCAATAAAAGATCTTTTCTTAAGAGGCAAGCACTAGCCAAGATCGCCAGGAGAGAGGGAGGTCAACCACCAAGGGGCCAGCCCTGTTAGATATGCTCAATGCCCCACCCTCCTGGTAACCAACAGTGGTCCAAGGTGCTCAAGTTGTAAGGCCCCCATATGAGGAGAAGCCATGTGTGAGCCTGGGACACTGGATGGATCTTGACTTGCATGTTAGATGAGGTCTATTAATGAGACTGTTGATGGTAGAAAGAAGATTGTGTGGGAGCCCCCTATTCTTGCTGGGGCCTGGGGGCCAGCTGGCCCCCAGCTGGGGGGTCCCAAGGGGGCCAGCGGCCCCCCTGGTGGGGGTTTGAGGGCGGGAGCCCTCGAGGCGATGGTATAGGTAATATTCCCTAAATATTCCATGGACGACTAGTCGGTTCCATCGACTAGGTTGACTGGTCGGCTCCACCGACTAGGTCGACTGGTCGACTCCACTGACTACGTTGATCCGACTACCGCCCTCATAGCTATAAAGAGGCGACCTCCCTTGTCCATTATATCAAATCAGTTCAGATCAAATCAGATCTTTCAGCTAGTAGCTCTTCATCTAGTATCTGTCTAGATCGCCATCTAAGCTCCACTGTGGGAGCACACGGGTGGACGGAGCCATCATCTGTACTGCATCAGTATTGAAGGAAAAGTTTGTTCCTCTCCAGTTTGCTGTGTACTCTCTATTCTTTGTTCAGTTTCTATTCTGATGCGCCGTGTAATTTAACATGGTATCAGAGCCTAGGTGGCTCTAAGGATTGAAGAATAAAAGAGAGGCGAGGGCTTCAATAGCATACAGAGTGATGGCAATAGGAAGCGGCTCAACAGGAAGCATCTCGAGTTCAGCAGCTACTGCTACACCAACAATCCAGGCGTTGAGGATTCGCCCACCAGCCTTCACTGAAGGCGAGCTAGATGGTACGAACTACACTCTGTGGAAGTTTAAAATTACTGCTATTCTAGATTCATATGAGCTTCTGAAGACAGTACTGCGGACTGATCCAGAACCACAAGGAACCCCCGACCCAGCAAATTCGAGTAGTATGATACCTTCTACGAGCTTGGAAACGTAGGAATGCAGATGCTTTATGTGCCCTGGTTACAAGTACTACTGATAGTGTTTTGACCTTGATTCAGCATACATCTAAGGCAACTGTGGCCTGGAATATATTGAAGAGTCAGTATGAGATGCGAAATCAGACAAGGATCCAGAACCTGGAGAATCAGCTCGCAGCTGAGAAGTTTAATGAAGGAGAGACAGCGGAGGTGTTCATAACTCGAATCAAAAATCTGCATGACCAAATGGCTGGTGCTGGGATACAAAAGACTAGCAAAGAGCTAGCTCGGCGGTGTCTCCGGATATGTCCACCAAGGTTTGATGGACTGGTAACAGCGCTTAACACTCAGGTGAGACCCCAACCATTGTCATTTGAGGAGTTCTGTGCTTTACTTATGGAGGAGATACTGAGGCTTAAAGCTCGAGATGGAGGCGGCAATGGGGATGCTGCTTTCTCTGCCACTGCGAAAGGCAAAGGTGGTTCCTCCACCAAAGGTGAGTCCTCTACTAGTGGTGACAAAAAGAAGAAGGGCGGCAAGAAGAAGTTTCAGGGAGAATGCTTCTACTGCAGAAAGAAGGGCCATATGATTGCAAATTTCCGGGTCAAGAAAGTAGATGAAAAGAGTGGTATCCTGAAGAAGACAGATAAGGGGAAAGAGATAGCTAACACAGTGGAAGCAGAGTTGGATCTATTTCTGGCCATTGAGGAAGAGTGTTCCTTAGTTCAAGAAGCTTCAACCACTGATTCATGGGTGTTGGATAGTGGTGCCTCCCGTCACATGACCTGCAAGAAGGGTCTATATTGTTCCATGCAGCCTCTACACGAACCCATCACCATGACGGTTGGTAATAACGCAAAATGCCCTTTTGAGGGTACAGGTATAGTTTCATTTGTTTCTGTAAATGGAGATGTTAAGAAACTATCTAATGTGTTGTATGTTCCACAAATCAAGAGAAATTTGCTATTAGTTGCTTCCATAACTGACCTTGACCATGAGGTGAGGTTCAATAAGACGAGCAAAAATTCTAGATAGTGCAGGCAATCTTGTTGGCACAGGAGTAAGGAGGAACAACCTGTATGAGCTAAGTGCTCTTACATCCACCGCTAGAGTGTGCACAAGCAGACTTTGGCATGAAAGATTCGGCCACATCGGATTTGCAGTGTTGAAGGAGATGCAAAAGCAAGCTATGGTTGCTCACTTACCTGCAATCATAGAAATCAAAGAACCGTGTGAAGCTTGCATGATGGGCAAGCAACAGAGAAAGGCATTTCCACAAGAAAGCAAGAATAGAGCAAACGCTCCTCTAGAGTTGGTGCATGTTGACTTGTGCGGTAAGATGCCTACACAGGACTTGGGGGGATCTTCCTATTTTTATTGATTATCGACGACTATAGTAGGAAGATGTGGGTGTACTTTCTTCGCGAAAAGGCTCAAGCTTTTGGTAAATTTAAAGAATGGCTAGAGCTTGTTGAAAATGAAACAGGGAGAAAAGTGAAGAAAATCAGATTGGATGGTGGTGGTGAGTTTGTTTCTACAGAGTTTGGAGATTTTTGCAAGAGAAAAGGGATCAAGTGACAAACGTCAACACCACATATGCCTCAGCAAAATTCAGTTGTTTTTTTTTGCCGAAAAAACAGTGCTAATTATATTACTTCGAGAACAAGATACAAAAGGTCAGCTTGTAGCTGACGGGCTGCGTTCACAAATCGGACACAGCCCTAAAAGGTAACAAAATAAATCATACTCTCACGGAGGGATAAGGCGAGTGTGAATGAACAGCCATCGGGGTGGTGAGTAGTGCCACCGAAGGCCCTGCGAAGTCTGCTCGAAGAAGAGGCTCTGTGTGTCCCAAGCCCGGAGGAAGCGTCTCCGCTTCTCCCGGCCGGGGCCCGGGAATCTCCCTGAATCTGGTCCCATTGGCCTCTGAGGGTATGAATAATCTCGCTCCAAATCTCCATCATGATCTGGGCAGTCGATAAGGAGGTGCCACCGAGGATCTGCGCGCAGCGTGAGGTCCAGATGTGCCACCCTGCAATGCTGCTAATAATCTCCCAGACTGGCTGCCTCTCCTGAATTCCTGTATCAGCCTCTGCTAGGTGCTGCGGGATACCCTCGAGCGGCCCCCACATCCCCTGTGTGATAAGGAAAGTGGGGTCCTGCTGGCATGTCTCGAAGAAGTGATGAAGACTAGGTGCGGTGCTGCACCAACAGAACGCGCCCCAAGTGATCAATCCTAGCTCTGGTGCTGTGCGAGTAAGAATCCCGAAAGTCCACCTCCACACTTCCTAGGTGCGAGTACAGCTCCACAGGCAGTGTTTTGGTGACTCCTCATCCTCATGGCAAATCTGACAGCATCCGTCCTGGCCTATCTGCCGCAACCAGCTCCCCACTGGAAGACCTTTGTGGGCAAGAAGCCACAGGAAGTAGGAGATCTTCCGCGGCCGCCAGCTCTCCCACAAGGCCTTCTAGAAGGCCTGCAAAAAGAACCTGGAAATACCCTGTGCATACCAGCTGGGTCGCTGGGTGGGGGGGCGGCTTTGCATCCGCCCAAGAACTCGCCTGCCCAGAGTCGTGCTGTAGGCGAAGAAGGAGGTCGGCCCCTGTCCTATCACAATCTCTGGCCACCACCACTCTCCTGGGTCCCAATCAAGCTCTGCCAAGGCCCGCGCCCCTCCCAGAGCCAGAGACGCCAAAGCTGCATCTGATCCTGCTCGATGCTAGGATCGGTACGCCAGACCTTCCCCAAAAGGCCTACGACCCGAACCCTCTGCCATGGGAGTAGGGGGTCAATGAGCGCATCCTCTCTCCTAAGTCGTCCATCCCCCATAACCGCGAAGAAGGAAATAGAGGAGTCATCCATACGTCCTGCGACCACCAGTGGGATGCCACGGGGGGTGAACTGTCCCAGCCAGCGGTCGTCACCAGGCATGAGGATCTGAGGCTCAGTTGGAACCAACCAATCAGCTGGGATCGCGCCGTCGATCTCCGTGCGTCTCGCCTGGGCTCCACGTGCACCTCCAGCTGCGTCTGCAAGATCAGCCATCTCCAGATGTCTGTACGTGTCCCTCCAAACTCGAAGGGACCGGGCTGGCCCCCTCATCCAGCCATCCCACCTGATATGTGATCTCTCCCCCAACTGAAGGCCCTCAGCATATCTGACCTGACCGTTCCAGATAAGCGGCTTGCGATCGATCTCCTAATAGCTAGGAGGGGACTGAATGAGACTGAGGCGGAGCCGCCTCCAAACCATGAGGAGGCTACGAACGAGTGGGGAGCGGGGCTGAGTGAGCGGGGCGGAAGTGAAGATCCACCTGAGGGACGGTAGCCACTCTCTCCACCTCGGCGCGGGACACAAGAACCGACCCCCTGCTAAAGTAACATCTTCCACGTCTACCCCCTCGGGGTCAAACCGCGGATGACAAGCTTGCCTAACAAGGCCTGACTCTGAAGCTCTGGATCGATGACCCCCAGGCCACCCTCAGCCTGCGGAAGAATGACTGTCTGCCAAGCAACCCTGGCTCTGGTATCTCTAAGGCCATCCTCCCCAGACCAAAGGAAGTTCCGAACCAGCCTCCTGAGCTGTGCCACGCTGGATCTCGAGAAACACCAACAGGAAGCCACATACCAAGCCGTGGCTAGGAGGACTTGGTTAACTACCAGGGCACGACCTGCAAGGGAAAGCTTAGCAGTGCTCCAGAAAGCCAGCTTCCGTCGGATGGAGTCTAGCACCGGGAGAAACTGCTGAGCTGGCGTGATGTCCAGGCCAACCTGAAAACCAAGGTATCTAGCTGTCTGTCCCCGTGGGATCATCTGAAACCCAAAAACCTCCCCCACTGAGAACATGCCCCGGGGTCTGTGAGAAAACCAACTGATTTGTTCCAGTTGATTTTCGCACCAGCGGCCGAGCAGAAGACCTCCAGGGCCATCCGCACCCTCTCCAACATCCTCTCATCGTCCTGGACATACAGGGCTGTATCATCCGCGTACTCCGAGTCCAAAAGCTCCGTGTCCTCCCGGAGTGGAAGGCAAACACCCCTGATCCCTGTAGACCTCGCCCGAAGGTAGTAAGTCATAGCCTCGGCGAAGAAGAGAAACAGGTAAGGAGCAAGGGGGCAGCCCTGACGCACTGATCTCTCCAAGCTAAAGTGCTCACCCATCCTGCCTCCAATGATGACCCTGCTAGAAGCTGTCCTGTACAAAGCTGAGATACCCTGAATCCAACCTGCTGGGAAACCTAACCGCTCCAGAGTCCCCTCCAAAAAGGACCAGTCCACTCGATCGTAGGCCTTCTCAAAGTCAAGAAGTAGAATGGCAAGGTGTGATCCGCTGTGCTGAGCCCACTCCTCCGCCTCTGAGAAGGTGAAGACATTATCCAGGATACTGCGATCCTGGACAAAGCCTGTCTGAGTGTCATGGATGAGGTCTGGGAGTAGAGGCCGAACTCTGGCGCTGATCATCTTGGCGAGGATTTTGTAGGCAGTGGGAAGGAGAGTGATCGGGCGCCACTGACGGATCTCCTGTCTATCTCCTCCCTTTGGGATGAGGCAAATCAGTCCCGAGGAAAGGCTCTCTGGCATATGACCGCTGCTGAAAATCCTCTGCAGAGCTGCAAGGAGGGGCTGATGGATCTGGTCCCAAAAGGAGGTGAAGAATGCCTGGGATAGCCCATCCTCACCTGGGCATTTCTGTCCATCGATGGCCATCAAGGCCTCCAGCATCTCATCCGTGGTGAATGGTGCCAACAACGTCGCCTGCATGCTAGGCTGTGGAGTGTGCCTCCACACCTCCTTACGGGCACGTCGAGTACGAGGGGCAAGTGGCTCCTACTGGAAAAGGGTCCTATAGAAGTCGGTGGCCAACCCCAAGACCTCCCCCGGATCCGTAAGATGTGTCCATCCACTGACCTGAGACTCCGAAGCTGATCACCTGCAGCTCTCTGGCCATGCGTCCTGAAGAAATCCCTGCAAATCCGGTCACCCTTCCGAGCCCAGAAGGAGAGAGAGGCGTGATAGGAAAACTCTGAGCGACGCTGGAGTGTCTCCTCCAGAAGGGCTCTGGCTCGAAGGGCCTGGATCCGAAGCTCCTCCAAGCCCGGGGAAGCCTGCTGGAGTCGCTGAATGGAGGCGAGGTCCCTCTGAAGAGCTCTCTCTCTGCCCCACCAATCCTGACGAACCTGTAGGGCTACGAGCTGGCAGATCTGGCTGGACTCCTGCAAAGCCTGCGCCACCGAGCCAACCAGATCCACGCACTCGTCCCAGTCTCTGTCCCAAAGACTGCATATACTGCTGCGCACATCCTCCCTCGAGAAAATGGAGTCAGGAATCCGGCATGAGCGGGGGGGAAGGGTCTGAGCTGCCGAATCTAATGATAAGAACACAGGCGCATGGTCGGACAGTGTCATCCCTGGAACTATACCCGCCTGACCGCCTCTGCCGATGGCCCAATCACTAACATAAAATCTATCTAGCCTCTCCAGGAGTCTACCTCCTTCCCTGCAGAAGCCCCACGAGAAGTCCAAGCTCCCGTGCCAACATCGGAAGGACGGGTCTCGCCAACTGTTCCTTCCTCCTGTCGCAAAGATAAAAGAGTCCCAAGCTGACTGCTCTGCCTGAGACATACCTGTAAACTCCGGTCCTTTGCCCTGCTGGTCCTCCAAGGTCTCCAGATTGTTGAAGTCACCTCCAACAATCCAGGAATCCATGTCTGGGAGAATCCCTGTAAGTGTCCTCCAGAAGGTGGCTCTACAACGGAGATCTGTGGGAGCATAAATGTTGAGGACTCCAACTCTGGATCCCTCCAGTTCCAGGCCTACCCAAAGGGCACGGCCTGGTATCAGCGTGCCATGACCGAAAACTCCCTGGGCTAGCTACTCGCCCACGGAGGTACAGACACCACCACTCCTCCCCAGTGCATCGATCGAGGGCTCCCAATAAGTGTGAGAACATCCAGGGAGAATCTTCCCGCAGCTGCGGGAGTGAGCCGCAGTAAGCTTGTGCTCCTGGAGCAGAAGTACATCCAAACGACCAATCACTGTTGGCTGAAGTTCCTGTCTCAAAATGAGCTTCCTAGGACCATGGGTTCCAGAAGAGTGAAACCCGTTCACATTCCAGGAAACGAGGTGTAGGCTCATGGTGAGGACTGGGAGGCTGCAAACAGCTGTCTGCTCGCGGTCGAAGTCGAAGAAGAAGCTGACATTTCGGAGTGGAGGCGCTGACGCTTATGGGAAGGTTTGGAGGGGGAGGCGGGGTCATCCTGCCCGTCCTTCAACACCTTCAGCAAAGGCAAGAGGCCTTTGGTACCATGCTCGGGGGGGTCACTATGTATAAACCCTCTATACCACGTGCGTTCAAGGCCTATTTCTGAAATCCCTTATCTGTAAATTTTTCATTAATAAGATGTACCCCTTTTCTATACAAATCTGTAAATTTTTCCCAAAACTATTTTAAATAGTCCCTTATGTATATTTATTTCTGTAAATTTTAGAAATAAAAAATATCCTTCTATTGAACTCACGTGATAGGGTTACATATGATGAGTGACCCCCCCGAGGTACCATGAACGAAAGCTTTCTCGAGCCAGCTGGAGATCTCTGAGGTGGACATGCCGTAGAAAGCGTGGAGTTTCTGAGGGGTCCAGGCTCTGACATCTTGGGGGAGGGGCCAAGACAGGGGGGGCCTGAGGATCACAATCAGTCTGAAGCGTTTGGCGGCGCAACGCCACCACAGGCGCACGTCACCCTCGGACCACTGAGTCTCGAGAAGCTACCCACCGGACGGGCCTATCCAGGAGCAAACCTGAGCATGTGTCTGCTCCCTGAGAGCCTCCCTGACCGAGTCGTCTGTCCAGGTTTCGGTGCCCTCGCTAAGGAACGTGAAAGCAAAGCTAGGGCCATCCCTCGGGGCCAAGGCGGCTATCTTCCCATCCGCCCCTTTGCGGAGCAGGAAGATACTGATGTCGAGGCAAGCAGGGAAAGTCCCGAGGTCGGCCACATCCAAGTAGTCCCAGGGGCCAGATCTGTAAAAGTCGCGGGGGAGCTCTCTCTCCTGAAGCTGAGGCCCGTCGGAGTCTGCCACTGAGGGGCAGAGAAGCCTGCTCCGGTGAAGGGCTCCGGTGAAGGTGTAGACTCAGGGTGTCCTGCCAGCGGAGGGGGAGGGGGAGGAGGCTGGGGAATAGGCAACTCAGACTCCTCAGGGGCGACTAGTGGAGGAGGAGGAGGAGGGGGAGTGGGGGCTGCCCTCGGCTAAGGAACCGTCGGTGCAACTAGCTCTGCGGGAGAGCTGAAAGAGGCGGGGGGGGAGGGATGGGGATGCATCTGGAACTGGGGCTGAGAAGGAGGGGGAGAAGACTGAGGAGGACGAGGGGGGGGCTGAAGCTGCGGGTTGGGAGAAATGGGGTGCAGATGGGGGGTGGCCTGGGGCTGAATGGGAAGAGGCTGGGGAGAGGAGGAGAGGGGGACCTGAGGCTGTGGAGGGCGGGCTGCCGTCGAAGAAGATGCTCTCCCAGGTCCCTGGGGCGGCTGCCTGTCAGGTCTCTGAGGTGCAGCTGCAGGTTGGGTAACCTCAGCCTCTTTGCCTTTATCAGAAATCTTCTTGTTCTTTCCTCTTTTCCTTCTAACCTCAGTCCAGCTGCCAGCTAACTCTGGTCCGGGCTCTAGCTGCCTCTGCTCCTCCTAGCGTGGCTGCTCGGAGGGGGGGGGAGGGGGCGGAGAGGGGGGGGCGGGGGGGGTCGAGAAGAGCTGGCGAAGCGTGGACAAACAGCCGCCAGGTGCCCAAAGCCGTGACACCTCAGACACTGCCCTGGCTGTCCGGTGACTACCATGCTCTGGGTGATGCTGCCGGCATCTGTCACGATCTCGATCACAGTCGGGAGAGTCGTAGGATCCGCCACAGCCACACGGACTCGGGGGGCTCCTGCCGTAGTCACCGCATCGGCGAAAGTATCGTGCATAACCCAGCCAAAGTGGGAGCCCAGGTCCCTGACAATCGGCCGTAGCTCAGCAGCAAGACCTGGAAAAACTAGCGTCACTGGATGACGAGGTATACGGAACCGAGCATCAAAATCCGCTGCGCTAAATCCACAGTACCACGGGACTATCATGATAATCTTTCCATCCACAGTCGTTGGGGAGCCAGCAATCAGGTTGCTCGCAACTTTCGCGTTGGAGAGTTTGAGCCAGAAGATGCCCCTTCCCATAAGGGCCACCTCCTCAATATGGCCGTCCTCTAGCATGAGAGTGGACTGGAGCCTCGGGGGGGTCACTCATCATATGTAACCCTATCACGTGAGTTCAACAGAAGGATATTTTTTATTTCTAAAATTTACAGAAATAAATATACATAAGGGACTATTTAAAATAGTTTTGGAAAAAATTTACAGATTTGTATAGAAAAGGGGTACATTTTATTAATGAAAAAATTTACAGATAAGGGATTTTAAATATAGGCCTTGAACGCACGTGATATAGAGAGTTTATACATAGTGACCCCCCTGAGACTGGAGCCAGTCCCTGATGGCTGATCTAGAGGGGGAATGTCCAATGACTCTGCCATAAACAGAGGTAAGGGCAAAGTCATTGGCAACCTCCTAAACCCGAGATGATTGCTGCTCTGTCAGGATGACGTGGTAGGCATCTGGAGGGGGAGGGTCCGTCTGGGCCTCCGGTTCCGGGCAGGGAGCTGCCATACCGCCAAGACAAACTGCGAGGCTTCCGATGAGGAAGAGGCTACCACCCAAAAAAGGGGGGGTAGATGCGGGAGGGTGGAGCCTGGGTGTGGCGGGAAGGATGGAGGGCGGGGGTGGAGGAAGCGGGATGGGGGGGCAGGAAGCACAGATGGCGCGGGGTGGAGGAGTGGGGGCGGGGAGCGGGGGAAGGTGGAGAGGAGGCGGGAACGAAAGCGGGGGCGGGGGAGAGGCGGAGTGGGGCGAGAGGCGGGCGGGGGGCGGGGGGAAGGGGTGGGATGAAGGGGCGGGGTGGAGCGAAGGGGCGGGGGGGGCGGGGGCGGAGAGCGGGAGGGGGAGACAGGGGTGAAATGGAGGGGCGGTGAGGCAAAAGGGGGGGGGGCGGGAGGCGAGGGGTGGGTGGGCGGAGCGGGAGGCGGGGGGTGAGCAGAGCGATAGCGGGGAGGGGTGGAGCGGAAGGGCAAGGGGAGAGGAGACGGAGCGGGGGGGGTGAGCGTGGCGAGGGGGGGCGGAGCGAGGCGGGGGGGTGAGGCGGGGTGAGGGGGTGAGGGTGGGGTGAGGCAGGGTTGCGAGGAGGGTGAGTGGAGGTGCGAGGGGGGGTGAGGCGGAGGTGAGCGGGGATGGCGAGGGAGGGCGCAGCGGCAGCGGGTGAGGGGGAGGTGAGGTCGAGGCGAGGAGGAGGAGGGCTAGGGGAGGTAGAGGTACGGAGGGGGAGGGGGAAGCTCGCAGGAGCTTAGCTACTGCACTCTACGCAAGCAATGCAAACTTCAGTTGTTGAACATCGAATGCGAACCACGGTGGATATGGGGAGGTGTATGTTGAAAGATGTTGGACTGCCAAACCACTTTTGGGCTGAGGCTATCAATATTGCAGTTTACATTCTTAATCGCAGCTATACAAAGGCACTCAAAGGTAAAACACCACATGAGGCTTACAGCGGTAAGAAGCCATCTTTCTCCCACTTCAGAACGTTTGGGTGTGAATGCTATGTGCATGTACCAGACAAAGAGAGAAACAAGCTACAACCAAAAAGCACAAAATGTATCTTCTTAGGCTATTGTGATGAGAAGAAAGCCTATCAGTTGTATGAACAAGAGGCAAAGAAGATCATAGCGAACAAGAGGCAAAGAAGATCATAGCAAGCCGCGATGTGGTGTTCAGGGAGTGGCCACATGCAGTGGAGGCAGAGAAGAGCTCTTCCACTTTATCATCAAGCGAAGAGGTAATTCACTATGGACCTATCCCAAGAGCTATAAAGGAGGAGGAAATATTAGATGATGAAGGTATAAGTCACCAACCTATTGTTACACCACCGAAAAAGCCATTGCCGCAATGGGTAAGGCACCTCTATGACCATGATAACCAGATGCCTATGTCTGTTGAGCAGCATGCAGATTGACCAAGGCGGTCTCAAAGAATCGAGGAGCAAAGGAGGGCTTCTGCTCACATAGTCAATATGGCCTTGATGGCTAAGATTATTGGAGAAGTAAAGGAGTCTGGGAGTTTGGAGGAAGCACTTGCAGACTGAGATTAAAAAAATGCTATGCAAGTAGAATATGACAGCATCATGAAGAATGAAACTTGGGAGTTGGTAGATCGACCACCTAACAGAAAGGTTATTGGCACCAAGTGGGTTTGGAAGGTAAAGTACAAGGCCGATGGGACTTTGGAAAAGTACAAAGCCAGATTGGTTGCACAAGGATTTTCGGAGGTTGAAGGGTTTGATTTTCAAGAATCTTTCGCTCCGACTACCAGAATGACCACTATTTGCACGGTACTATTAGTGGCTGCTCATAAAAAGTGGCCAGTTTATCAAATGGATGTTAAATCAGCATTCTTGAATGGTGACCTCAAGGAGGAGGTGTACGTGGCTTAGCCACTTGGGTTTGAGGCCCCCCATTTTGAGAACAAGGTATGTAAGCTGAAGAAGGCTCTGTATGGGCTGAAACAAGCCCCAAGAGGATGGTACCAATGGATAGAAAAATTCTTTCATAAATTAAACTTCAAAAGATGTGCCTCAGATGTTGTATGTGTACAGGAAAGATGGAAAAACTGCTATTATTGTTCTATATGTGGATGATCTCCTTATTACAGGTGACTATGAAGACATGATCCAGCAGACTAGAAAGGCGTTGAGCATGGAGTTTGAGATGACGATGCACTACTGTTTAGGGATTGAAGTCTGTCAAGAGCCAGGCAAGATCTTCATCTCTTAGCAAAAATATGCAAGGGAGATCTTGAAGGAATTTGGTATGTCCGAGTGAAAGGAGATAGCTACACCTATGGAGGTAAATGTGAGGTTGTATATGGAGGATGATGCACCACCAGCAGACATCGGGAGATACAAGAACTTGGTCGGCAATCTCGTCTATCTGTGCAACACCAGACCGGACATCAGTTTTGCTGTTGGCCTTTTGAGCAGGTTCTCCAATAAGCCCTAGGAGAATCATTAGAGTGCAGGGATGCGGGTGCTTAGGTATGTAAAGGGCACTCTTGATTATGGCATCACCTACGGTACGGGAACTTCCTTGGCTGGTCATTGTGACTCAGATTGGGCTAGAGATGTTGATTCTAGGAAATTAGTTTTTGGATATTGTTTCTCTTTAGGTTCAGGTATCTTCTCTTGGATCAGTAAGAAACAACCAACAGTGGCATTGTCTTCTATCGAGGCTGAGTACAAGGTAGCATGTTTTGCTGCATGTGAAGCAGTGTAGCTGGGGAGGATCTTATGGCACATGGGAGTGCAAGAGGATGAGGCAATTGTGCTGAGGTGCGACAATCAAAGTTGCATGGCCATTGCTAAAAATTGAGTGTTTCATGCACATACGAAACATATAGAGATTCAGTATCACTATGTGCATGATTTAATCGAGGATGGGATAGTGAAATTGGTCTATTGTCCAACAGAGCAAAATGGAGGAGATATCTTCACCAAGGTACTCGGGAAGGATCAGCTTCAGGGTCATCTTCAGAGACTCAGCATTGGGCCAAGAAGGTAGTTCACCTACGGGTGGACATTGAGGGAGGATGTTAGATATGCTCAATGTCCCACCCTCCTGGTAACCACCAGTGGTCCAAGATGCTCAAGTTGTAAGGCCCCTATATGAGGAGAAGCCATGTGTGAGCCCGGGACACTGGATGTGGATCCTGACTTGCATGTTAGATGAGGTCTATCAATGAGACTGCTGATGGTAGAAAGGTGATTGTGTGGGAGCCCCTTATTCTTGTTGGGGCCTGGGGGCCAGCTGGCCCCTAGCTGGGGGGTCCCAGGGGAGCCAGCGCCCCCCTTGGTGAGGGTTTGGGGGCGGGACCTTCCCGAGGCGATGGTATAGGAAATATTCCTTAAGTATTCCATGGACGACTAGTCGGTTCCACTGACTAGGTTGACTGGTCAGCTCCACCGACTAGGTCGACTAGTCGACTCCACTGACTATGTTGATCTGACTACCGCCCTCATAGCTATAAAGAGGGGACCTCCCCAGTCCATTGTATCAGATTAGTTCAAATCAGATCAGATCTTCCAGCTAGTAGCTCTTCACCTAGTATCTATCTAGATCACCATCTAAGCTCCACTGTGGGAGCACACGGGTGGACGGAGCCATCATCTGTACTACATCAGTATTGAAGGAAAAGTTTGTTCCTCTGTGTACTCTCTATTCTTTGTTCAGTTTCTGTTCCGCTGCGCTGTGTAATTTAACAAGCCCCACACCGCTCACAAGCGTGAGTGGAAGAATGCAATGAAGGCAATGAAGGTGGACCCCAGTCTGCAACATGTGGAGGCACGAAGGATCCAAATGGAGCAATATGGAAACGTGCATTTTGGAGCAGGGGATGTTGAATCATGGGAGGCCCAATTCGTAAGTATCGATCTCAAATTATATTGTGTTTATGTGGTTTATTAGGAAGTTGTTTCTTTGTGCTAACCCCTCCGCAAATTGTGTCATCTTGCAGCTTGATATCGTGGGCAAGTACACTACTCCTGTCGAGATAGCCTACCACCGCCACCATCGCAGAGGAGATACATGGAGGCACTTCTATGATGATTGGTTGATTACTGAGGAGTAGTATATCCGGGCTATTGGAGCGCCCCCTAGGTATTTAAAAGTAATTAAATACTGTAAATAAAGATTTTATTTTTCATACATTGATACATGTTGTCCCTCGTTTATAGGGCTAGCTAATCTTTTTTGTACTTGAAGCCATTGTCTTGGCTTTGTGCCTCTCTTGTATATACACTCCTCTTATTTTTTGTACTTGAAGCCACAGGACGTGGCTTGGCTTCATGCTTTATGTACATACAAGCACTTTTTGGGCTATGAATTAATATACACTCCTTTTATTTTTTGGCTTTCGATTTCCTTGTGCAACTTTCTATCAATGAATGCCTTGTGAACTAAACATTTTGGAGTTGTAATGTTTTAGTCGGAATTGTAATCATCGGCTATAGACGTGCTTGGAAGCGTGCTAATCAAAATGCGGTTGGCTATAAGAATTGAATTGCACAATGTGGAAATGGGATTCTTGTAACTACATAGCATACACAACATACACAACATTCTATTCAACCACACAAAATTTTTCTGTTATTAAAAAAAAGATTCTATAGAGCATCTATAAGCGTGTCTATGTACGTCTATTTTTTTTAAATTTCTACAGAGCGTCTAAAAGCGCATTTATAGGCGTGTCTGTCTGTTATATAGACATGCAAATAGATGTGCCCATAAGTTTTTTTTAGTTAAGGAAACGCGTCTATGTGCGCATCTGTGGGTGCTTTTTCTTATTGTGTTATGCATGGGGTTGATTTCATGAAGTTTATAGTTTTATAACAGCTATGACTGAATCCAATTATTAATATGGTATGATTCGTAATGCTTTAGTACCCATCCATTTATAAAGTAGTCGGCTAAGCATATAGAGGCTAACCTAAGATACTAGCATTGCTTTTTGTATAAAAATTTCCTTGCAAAGGAGTTGGCATGATTATGCCTCAACAAAGAAATACAAGAACTAGCTGATGAGGAGCAGATTTACATCATGGCTAGCTGCCCCTTGTGCACTCATAAGTGCATGGGTTAATCAACTAACTTCCAAGATCCATCATGGAAATTCTACCAAGAAAAGCATTGCTTATGGCATTATAAAAAAGGTTACTAGGGTGATGTCAGTATAAGCACTTTGTCATCATTTGTTAAGGAACTAAAAAGGAGATCAAGTGGGCTATTACCATCATATGGATTTGTGAAGAAGTAGTGGGAAAGGATTGCACTATACTGTAAGGAATGAATTCCTTATGAGGCATGGTCGTCTATGGTTTTACATAGCAATTCAGGCTTGGAGTTGTAGGGCATTGACATAGTGATGCTACAATGAAAGCAGTTGAGACTTTCTTTGGCCAGCTTTGAGACAAGAGATAGATGCCTTTGTAAGGGATTTGCATCTTATGTAAGTAGATATGGGGTTTATTGTACCCTCTACTTATTGTGAATAGACCGTGGGAAAGCATGCCTATGGGTTTTCTTTTGGAAGCTTCCTCGAGCACCAACAGGGAATGTTAGTGATTGGAGTGTTTTATCTATATTCAGTAACCAGGTCTATTTCATCCCAATGAGGAAGAAGATAAGAGCGATCTTATGGTTAGATTGTTCATGGAGAACATATTTGAGTGTTACAACATGCTTTCATCTATAATCAGTGACAAAGATTTGCTTGCTATCGAGTCAAGATTGGAAAGACTCAGTCAAATCAAAGGAAAGTAAGGGGTAAAGTTTCCCGTTATCTGTTGAAGTGCACCTATTAATACGAAGTGGATGGAGGAGGGTGACTTAGCAAATTCACCTTAGTTGGCAACTTTTACCTTGAGGCTTTTCAGCTAGAGTCGACCTTGGTCGTGGCTCCTTCAAGTTCAATGGAGTGTGGGTGTGGAGCATTACGTGATGCTCAAGAGGGGGTAGCACCTCCACTCCGTTGGTTCAAATAGGCTCAGATATCTAGGGGTTGCTTGGTGACACTATATGTCTCACCTGAGGTATTGCTTTCTGATAGTATATATACTTTGGAACTTCTATGATTAGTGTACTAGTCAATTTGAGATGGTTTTTGCATTGGTGTATGATTTCAATCCTAGGCTCTTAGAATCATATATGCAATGTTTGTTGTGTGGTACTTGTTGAACATTCTTGTGGTGGCAAGAGAAATTATTGTTGTCAAGCTTTGTGTTCATACACTTCAGTCCTTGAAGGCAATCGAGGACGTTTGCCCTTTTTCAAGAGGAGGGTATGTCATGGGGACATCAAATTTTAAAGGTCCTGAATTTACATCTTTAAAATTCTAAAGTTCTTGAATTTTTGTATGAACACCTTTGGCCTCGGGGGCATAGGTGCTGGGCAGGAAGGCTAGGGCACAATTAATTAAAATTCCTAAGGCCCCCTTGGGAATGCTGAATGTGCTTTTAATTAATGTGAGGGTACAATCCCTAGGCATTAAATTAAAAGAGGGAACACTAGGAATTAAATGTCTAAGTGGTTTAATTCCCAGGCTATTTTTGGAATAATAATAGGTCCTTCTAGAGTTTGGCCAGGTTAAGCAAGGCACATGCATAAAAAGTTGGGCGAATTTTTTCTAGGGCCATGCTGGGCAGTTTCCATAGGCTTCTAGCTAGTAAAAGCTAGGCGCCCTCTCTCTAGCTACTTTTGGCTGCTTTTTGCATGAAAAGCGAGTAGGCTAGGTGCTACTCTTTAGTCATTCTTCAAGTTGCCCAGGCTAGAGGAGGCAGCAGAGTAGTAGGCAGTTGCCAGAAGGAGGTCGCCCAGTGTCCAGGAGGTCAGCAAGAGGCTGCTTGTCATGAAGGAGGCAAGTAGAAGACAGTTCATTGTGAAGAAGTTGGTTTTCTGTTTTGCAGGAGCAAGGAGGATACGGTTTGTCGCGAAGAAGTTGGTCTTCTATCATCCAAAGGCATCCAAAAGGCTATTTGCCGACAGTTTCCCGCAAAAAGCTGCTGGTTTTCGTGTTTTCCGGCAAGAGGCAAGGCAAGAGAAGGTAGGCGCTCCATGTACAGTTCCCAAGTTGAGTTTTCATCGCGATATGCTTTTTTGCACATTGGTTAGCTAGAAACAAGGCTGGGAAATCTAAGTGCACATCTTCTGGGCTGTTTGGCAGGTGCTTTTTGCATATATTCACTGGATATCATGAGAAGATTGCTGGAAATTGCGTGGAGAGTCTGGGCACACCTTCTTGGTGGCTGGATAGTCAATTTTTGGCTGATTTGCTGATTGTTTTTCACATTTGTAAGCTGGAAACGAAGCTAGAAGGCAGAGCAAACTTTTTCCTGGTTGGTGACTTGGTTTTTGGGCTGATTGTTGGCCGATGCGGACAGTTTGGCGCTGTGGAGGCTTCTACTTTCGAGTGGCTGGCTGGTTGGTTAGTTTCTCGCGTTGCTTTTTTGGTGCTTTTTGTGGAAAAGCACCCAATTCGGAAGATAGGCTTAGGTTGCGAGCTCTGTCTGTCTGAAGATTATTGCACATCAAATCTTATGGTGATACTTTGTAATCTCTGATTGAATTATTCTCAATACCGAAAGGGGTGCCACGGTTTTGGGCCCATGAAGAACATAAAGAGCTTTTTGTGCAACTTGTGGTATGGTACTTCTATCTCTTAGTCAAAGAGCTGTGTCCTGATGTGAATTGGTATGCTATTGACACATCAGTTTCGAGAATTGTAGGACATGGTGTGAAACCTGATATCAGTCTCTACCATGGCCTATAAGAAAATAATACAACGTCTGTGCTCAACAGATGACATGATCTCGTATGCAAGGGAGAAAACAAGATAGTATAGAGAATCAAAAAATTGATTACTGTCGAACTGATACAATAGATGGCGCTGCCTCCCAACCGTGCGCTCCTGTGAAAGAAGCTTCGATGGCATGCTGGAAACAGTAGAAGACGGAGGCTGGATGCTAAGGAATCAGGGTTGCTATAGCCAGTGATGAAATGGGCTTCATGGGCTTGCTCTTATATAGCCACCAGTCGTAGTCGGTTAGGCTCAATTGGGTGACCGACCCAATCCGCCCAAAACGGTCGACTGGGGGTCAGTCCCGAAATAGGCCACCAACCATACGATAGAACCGGTGTGCAAAATAGAGCAACTAACCTACAGAACTTGTTCGGCCCAGAGCCATCCGGGATCATCTGAGGCTCCAAACAGGCCCCGCAACCCGAGAGTGGGTTGTCCTGGGAAATGCTCCGTCTACCCTGAGCAGTGCGGTCAGTCAAGGGATGCCTTCCTGCACTTGCATGTAGCCTAGTTGGCGGTGTGCCAACTCTATCTGAAGTAGTCCAGCCATCAGGCCACACATGGCCCCCATCTGGTGTCCAAACCAGGACCTACCGGATAACCGAGCTACTCAAATGCCTTCTCCTCATATGGGGAGCTTACAAGTAGAGTTAGCTGGTTCCCGCGTAGTTACACGAGAGCGAAGCATTGATATTTAACACCCCCCCTCAATGCCCACCTGCAAGTGAACTTACTTTTTTGGCCCAATGCCAAGTGGATGAAGATGCCTCTCCAACAAGTCTCTTCCAAGAGCCTTCGTGAAGATGTCCGCAGCATTCTCTGTAGTCGGACAGTACACCAAGTTGACCTCTCCATCCATGATGAGCTTGCGTACAAAGTGATATTGAATCTCAATGTGTTTTGTGGGAGCGTGGAACACCGGGTTCTTTGCAATCGCCATGCAACTCTGATTGTCACATGATAACTGCATAGGCTTGTTCTGCACTGCACCCATGTCCCCCAAAATCCTCCTCAACCACACTGCCTCGCAAGAAGCAAAGCATGCAGATTTGTACTCGGCCTCGGTAGAAGAAAGAGCAACTGTGGGTTGCTTCTTGCTAACCCATGACACAACTCCAGATCCAAGTGAGAAATAGTACCCTGTCAATGATCTCCTGCTGCCCATGTCTCCTGCCCAATCCTAGTCATAGAATCCGATCAAGATGTTGCCCTTGGTATAGGTGATGTATTTCAGCACCCGCATCCTTGCCCTCCAATGGTTCTCCCGGGGCTTATTGAAAAACCTGCTAAGTACACTAGTCGCAAAGCTGATGTCCGGCTGTGTGTTGCACAGGTAAATCTAGCTGCCCACAAGTCTTCTGTACTTCGCTTCATCCACCAGTGGTGATGAATCCTCGTTTGAGAGCTTCGCGTCAACCTCCATAGGGGTACCAACTGTCTTGCACTCAGCCATGCCAAATGCCTTCAGTATCTCTCCAGCATACTTCAGCTATGAAATGAAGATCTGTTTCGGCTCCTGCCAAACTTCAATCCCCAAATAAAAATGCATCAGTCCGAGGTCTGTCATTTCAAACTCGCTTCCTAGCAAATGCTTCGTCTGCGAGATCTTCTCTTCATGGTTCCCTGTTATGACAAGGTCGTCCACATAAAGGACCATGATCATACACCTGCCTCCTTCTCTGAAGATATACAAATTTGCATCAGACGGGCTCCTCCTGAACCCGTTTTGCAGAAAGTAGGCATCAATTCGCTGGTACCACGCTTGTGGGGCCTGTTTCAGCCCATAAAGTGCCTTCTTTAGTTTGCAGACTTTACCATCTGAACCGGGGATCTCAAAACCTGGTGGTTGTTCCACGTATACGTCCTCCTTGAGATCTCCAGTCAGAAAGGCGGATTTCACATCCATCTGAAACATGGGCCAACTTCCCTGGGCAGCTAAAGCCAAAACACTGCGAATTGTGGTTAGTCGAGCTGTGGGAGCAAAAGTATCTTGATAATCAAAACCATGTACCTATGCAAATCCTTTTGCCATGAGCCGAGCCTTGTACTTATCCCACATGCCGTCGGACTTGTACTTGGTCTTGTACACCCACTTGGTTCCGATTACCTTGCATTTTGGTGGTCGATCCACAAGGTCCCAAGTGTTGTTCTTCATTATGGAGCCATACTCCGACTGCATAGCCTCCATCCACCTACCATCGCCCTGTGCCTCTTCCAAACACTTGGGTTCATTAGCACGGATCACTTCTATCATCAAAGCATAGTTGACCAAGTGTTCCTGTGCCCTTCTTTGCTCCTCTAATCTCTTGGACCAGTAGTGTTCGGATGGTTCCTCCTCAATGGCTGGAGGTTATCTGCCATCCAAAAGCTGCTTTACCCACTTCAGGAATGGCCGTTGCCGTTGTGGTTCTGCAGGCTCTTCTTCATCTTCTCTGTCTTGAATCCTCCCAAGCACCGTTGGCAGAGTTCGGTTTGCTGTTGGTGGTGGTACTGGATGGATATCCTAGTCTTGCTTGTCTGGGAAGGAAGCATCCTCCTCCAATTGATGCGGCTGTTCTGAGAAGACCACATCGCGACTTACAATTACCTTCTTGGTAACAGGGTTATAGAGACGGTAACCCTTTGCCTCTTCACTGTAGCCCAAGAAAATACACTTCCGGCTCTTCGGTTCCCATTTGGTCCTGGTAGCATCAGGGACATGCACAAAACAGTCACATCCAAAAACTCTGAAAGGTGCAGCTGAAGGTTTCTTACCAGAAAAGGCTTGTAGTGGAGTCATCCCGTTCACAGCCTTCGTGTAGCTACGATTGAGGATGTAAATTGCAGTGTTACATGCTTCAGCCCAGAAAGCCTTTGGCAAATCTTTCCCTTTCATCATACTCCGGCCCATTTCGCAGATGACGCGCATCTTGTGTTCTGCTACTCCATTTTGCTGTGATGTATGTGGTCGAGGTTTTTTGCCTCTTGATCCTGTGACTTTTGCAATAACTTTCGAATTCAGTCGATGTGATCTCTCCACCTCTGTCTGATCTCAGCTTCTTCACCTTCCTCCCCGATTCTTTCTCGACCATTACATGCCATTTCTTGAACCTACTGAAAGCCTCGTCTTTCGTCTTCAGGAAGTATATCCATATCCTTCTACTGTAGTCATCGATCAGCGTCATGAAGTAGTAGGAACCACTCAAAGCTTCTGTCTCCATCTTTCCGCAGAGGTCCGTGTGAACGAGCTCTAGAGGAGCCTTTGCCCTATTGGCCTCTTTAGGAAAGGGCTGCCGATGCTGCTTGCCCATCATGCAAGCTTCACATACATCGGGCAGATCTAAAATTTCTGGTAGGTCTGCAATCATTCCACTTTTATGCATTTCCTTCAAAGAACTAAGGTTTAGATGACCAAACCTCTCATGCCATAGCTTAGTGTTCTTCATATCCACTCGAGCACTGAAAGCTAAGAGTTCGTAAATGTTGTTGTGCCGTGTACCTTTAGCAACGACCTTTCCTTGAAGATCTAGGATCTGTGCACCATTCTTATCGAATTGAACTTTGAGGTCCCGATCCGTGATCACAGAAACGGACAAGTTCCTCTTGATATCTGGCACATAAAGAACATCGGACAACTGTTTTACAACTCCATCTGACTTGAGAGCAATCATACCTTTTCCTTTTGCTGGACATTTTGCATCATTGCCGACTGCTACCATGATGTCATTCCCTACCGGCTATAGAGAGGTATACCAATCCTTCCGACTGGTCATGTGGCACGATGCACCACTCTCAATGATCCAAGGTTCATCCACAGGTACATGGATTGCCTCCGTGCAAATCTCCTCAATTGCGACGAATAGCTCTACTGGTACTGCCTGCACGCTGTTGCTGGACTCTTTCTTCACTCCGTTCTTCTCATCTGCAATCTTCTTGTGGCACTGATTCTGCTTGTGCCCTGCCTTGTTGCAATAGAAGCACTTGATCTTCTTCTTTCTCTTTTTATCATCATAAGAAGATGGGTTACCAGAGTCCTTACCCTTACCTTTCTTTGATCTCGTCCAGAAAGCCGAATCTTCTCCAGTCCTCGTCTTTTGATGCATCTCCTCCAGAAGCATCGCGCTAAAATCCTCAAAGTTGAGGGGCGGATTTCTGTTGCGCTATAACAAGACCGTCGTACTTTGGTTGGAGAATCCGTATGCACATTTGTGCTAGATTCTCGCTGGTGATGGTGATGCCAATCGAAGTCATCTGATCGCGCAAATTCTTCACCCTGGTGCTGAACTTCTCTGCCGCTTCAGACTCAAGCAACTTCTCGTTCGCGAGTTAAGTCTCTAGATTCTGAATCGGCGTCTGATTCGTGGTCTCGTACTGATTTTTCAAGACCGTCCATGCCTCCTCCGCTGTGGTGACATGTTGAATTAACGACATGATGGAATCACTAACACTATAGACAATAGAACACAGCGCATCTACATTTCTTCTTGTTCACGTGAGAATCTCATCCGCAGTTGGTACTATCTGTTGTCCTGCATTGGCTAGATCCGGTCTCGCAATCGGCCTCACGTCCACCCTAGTAGCAGTGTCCCAAAGCTGGTATATGCGCTTAGGATGGTCTTCATCTTGAACTTCCAGAGTGGATAGTTAGAGCCGTCCAACTTTCCGCTTTTGCCGAACGGTGGGATTTGTAGTCTTGCGGGCTGGGCCATCTCTCACAATCTGCTTGCAAACAGAAACACACTACCAAATCTTCTTGCTAGAGTCCGGGCTCTAATACCATGTAAGAAAATAATACGTCTGTGCTCAACAGATAACAGGATCTCGTATGCAAGAGAGAAAACAAGATAGTATGGAGAATCAAAAAATTGATTACTGTAGAACTGATACAATAGATGGCGCTGCCTCCCAACTGTGCACTCCTGTGAAAGAAGCTTCGATGGCATGCTAGAAACAGTAGAAGACGGAGGCTGGATGCTAAGGAATCAGGGTTGCTATAGCCAGTGATGAAATGGGCTTCACGGGCTTGCTCTTATATAGCCACCAGTCGTAGTCGATTAGGCTCAATTGGGTGATCGACCCAGTCCGCCCAAAACGGTCGACTGGGGGTCGGTCCCGAAATAGGCCACCGACCATACGATAGAACCGGTGTGCAAAACAGAGCAACTAACCTACGATCCCCATTCGGCCCAAAGCCATCGGGGATCATCTGAGGCTCCAAACGGGCCCCGCAACCCGAGAGTGGGCTGCCTCGAGAAATGCTCCATCTACCCTCAGTGCGGTCAGTCAAGGGATGCCTTCCCGCACTTGCATGTAGAAGAAAAAGATTTCACAAGTGATGCCTTATCCGGAGTGGATGAATTCATGCACATTGAGAACTTGGGCAAAGATGTCAATAGTGATATCTTATCAAGCATGGATGAATTCATGGATACTGATAAAGTTCTTGGAGTCAAACCAAGTAACTATGGAATTATGGAAATCATACACGAGGATATAGTGAGTGATGTTCTCTCAGGAGTAGAGGAGTTTCAAGACTATGGTGTTATGAAATCCATAGAAAGTGCATCAATGAGTGATGTTCTCTCAGGAATATATGAGTTGTAATATCATTCTGGACACTCTATCACCACTATGATAGTTAATGCAAATGGTTCTATGATTGTATCAAAAGTAGGGATGAAATCAACAAAGGACTATTCGGTCTTTGACTTTGATTGTGATAAGATCAAGGATGTGCAACCTCCCATTAAAATTTTAATGTAAATGGCTCTACAAATGTATCAAAAGCAGGGATGATATCAACAAGGGACTATTCTGTGTTTGACTTTGATTGTCAGAGTGATAAGATCAACGATCCAACATCCCATGAAAACAAAGTGACAAATAAATCTTACAAGGAGAACTGCATAAATCCAAATAATGATGTACAGAATGCCCAAAAATGGACATATAGATGCATGAAACAAACGCGAGTCCAAATAGATCTAGAAAAGCAACACCAAAGAGAATAAGAGTAATGAATGAAGATGATGTTATGCTAAAAGCAATGCGATCTACATGCTGTAAGAATAGATGTATGCGATCCATTAACTTACATGACATCAAGGGCTGTAGAGAACATGTCTGGCAAAGGAGAGGGAGCAAAAGAAATAAATACTTACTCATGAGACTCTTTTGCTTTTTGGTAAATGACAGGAGAAGGAGAAGTTTAGGACAACAGACAAGGCCTCTTATAAGTGGAAAAAGTATTTGCAATAATGCATATCGCATTATTACAAGATTATCACATGGCACATATTGGAATTTGGCTAATGAAGCAAAGTATGGAGTGAGGTTAGTATAGCAAATCTTGTACTGAGTGTGTGAATTTTCTCTACAAAAATTATAGTATCCTGGTTTTTGAATCATGGCCATACCAATTGTATTATGAAAGTTAGGAATTTATAAAGAATGTAGACCCATCATTATGTCCCCCCTTGTAATCAAATCAATAAGTCCATTTTGTAGGACTAATGTGTCCATTTTTTCCTCATTAGCTCTATGTCAAAACCCCTTTCAAACAAAATGGTGGGGAGATCCTTTATGGATGTGGGTGTGTCAATCATGGTTATTGCATGGGGATACATTCATTTAGCATTGGTGAATTACTTTACCATCAATTATTGGTTTGGGTGGAGTATCCAAATCTAGTATTGTGGTTGGGGGATGTGCTACATCTTTTGGCATGCACGCTTGGGAAACTTCTCTACATTCCAACAAATATGTAGTCTATGTTTTGAGTGAGAAAGGTGTGGATGTTATGGGATACATCTCAACAAGTCCCAAAACAACTAGATTTTAAGATCAGGGAAGGGCAGTTTGTAGGGAAAGTAGCTCTGCATGAACTGTTTCATGGGTATGTTCCAAGGTGGAGTGTCGCTCTTGGATGTCCTTACGATATTGCTCCCAGGCCTAAATTTAAGACTCCAAATCAGCCACCCTCTGCTCTGATGTAGCATGTAAAGCAAGGAGAGAGTCATGCTTTTCTTGGAGTACACTTAGCTCCTACTGCAGCTTATTGCGCTCCGCTAGATGTGTACAAAGCATGTCCTAGATAGGTATGCTTTGAGACTTTTCCAAATACTTGATTCATATGTAAGGAGCATGGCCAATTTGTGTGGAATTTCCTATCTAAAGGTCAAAATGTGGCTCATAGTCTAGGAATTGATGTACATGTTGGTGATGGTCCAAGTGGGGATGCTCATGCACCTATGCGAGAGATGCTCTGAATGACTGAGGAAGTCAAGGATGCTAACAAAGAGTCGTCTATTGAAAATTGTGTTGATGAAAAAGATGCTACTATTCCTCTTGAAGAGGAATGGAAGGTGGTTCATAGAAAACAGACAATCCAATTGGTAGAGGACATAGAGAAAATACTGGGGGAAGACATAAGGACTTTGTGGAGAACATTGGGGATCAAAGTAGCAAAGTGAGTCAGTTGTTGGTTCCCGTTTGCCCGATGGACCTAAACTAGGTGGAGGTTTAGTGTCATTCCTTATCCTGGTGGTTGAAGTGAAGGCTGAAGAAATCCTTGATATTAATCATCAAAAGCATCTTTCGGAGTACAGATCCTCATTGAAGAAACTACAACTGTAGGTAAAGGCTAGCAATGAAACTAGTCATTCAAGGAGAATCTTGAAAAGGATCAAGGATGCAGCTAAGTACTTGGGTGGGGCAAACGAAAATAGGTTCCATTTTCTTCTAGATGCATACAAGGCACTCTCATAATGATGTAACTGTGAGGGGAGGGGGGGAGAAATGGCATGTTGGATCTGTGTTATTGGTATTTTCATGGAATGTAAGAGGTAATTGTGACCTAGTAAAAAAAAATGGATGTTTGAAGGTGATCTCGGATGCTAAGTTGATTATTGTTTTATTACAAGAGGTTAAATGTGGAGAAGAAGAGATGTTTTGGATGTTTTGTTGAAAGCTAGGTGGGTGAATTGCCCATGCAAGGGGACAGAGGTAAAACCATGGTGGTGAAGTATTCTTGAGGTTCTTTTGAGTGTTTTAGATACCAAGGGGTACATGCATGGTTTTCCTTTAATGTGGTAAGTTGTTTATGCCCCTAAGAGATCAAGAAAAAGGAGTGTCATGTTAGTAGAGGGGATTCAAGGATAGGTCTCATTGTAGAGGGGAGTCAAGAGTAAATCTAGAGACTTGCAAGGAGTTCTTTTTAGTGTGATACTTGTTTGACTTTGTGGACATGATTCTTGACTTGTAGTTGCACAGACACTACTTTGCAAAGGGGTACCTTTTAAAAGTTAAGCGCAAGTATATCAAATAGTTTACTATTCCTAGGCAAATTAATACAAATTTACTGCATAAGCATTTATTGTTTCAAATATCTTATTTCTATCACCTGTGACAGAATCTCACTGGAAATCTCACGGAGTGTTGAAATTTATGATGTGTTCAATTTATGATCTCGTAGTCATGACTCACAAGCATAGGTATAAATGGTTGGCAGTATGTATTGAGGTTTCGAATACATAAGAATTACTATGAGGGATCACTCACCAGTCATATCATTGCTGCTGCAAATCTGGAGTTGAGAATCCAGTATTCACCCATGTGCAATTTCAAAAAACAATCTTGAAAGATTGTATTATATAATTTGGGAAAATCCCAATTCCCAGCTTGGCAGTATTTTGAGAAATTGTAGACTTTCTCCATGAAAAATTAGGGAAATAGACAAAAGAAATTACATCATCATTCACAAAATCATGAAATATTAACTATGTTCTCCCTTGATAATTCATTAGGGGAGGTTTGAGGTCTCAAAAGGGCCTCACATTAGGGGAGATTTGGGGTCTCGAAAGGGCCTCCAATTAGTGTTTCCTAATTTTAAGGGATTAGAAAGGGATTTGAGGTATACCAATGAGAGTGATCCTTTGCGTGGGACAAAGGTACATTAAGATGTACAAAAGGACATGTGCATTTATGGGTGGGGAGACCTCTCACCCATGGTTCTCACGCCTAGCCATTGATCTAGTCTCCAATCCAAGGGTCACATTCAAATTTATGTTCGATCACTCCCAGCCATAAGATCAAGGGGTAGATCCAAGGGAGGGGATGAGAGGAAAGTGTGCTTCAATCTAGACCATAGATCAAGGGGTGGATCCAAGGGAGGGGATGAGAGAAAAAAGCACTTCAATCTAAGCCATAGATCAAGGGATGGATCCAAGGGAGGGTGCATGCAAAGGCGCTTTGATATGGGCCATACATCAAGCATGGATCCAAGGGAGGAGGTGAGAGAAAGAGGCGCTTCAATTCGAGACATCCAATATGGCACTTCAATCCGGTCCATCCATCTTGATCTTGTGATCTCCACCCTCCATGGAGCACCTCAATCCTAGCCCTTCATGAAGCATCTCCATCTCCACCATAGATCTTGAATAGGTCTAATGGCCTACAATGAAGTGCATTATCCCTCTTTATTAGGCCTTCCCCTTTTGTTAGATTTGGAGGCCACTAAAGTCAACCTTGGCCCCATCCAAGGCATCCTAGGCCCTTGATCCATCCTCCCTCCAAGGGCCAAGATTACCCATGTCATCTTAGTAAATTCCAGGGGTCCCTTATACCCTTGGGTTACCATAGTAGGTAACTTTTGCTTAACTTAATATCTTCCTTAATCTATCCCTTACATTAAGGAAGAGATTAAGGGGAGGTTTGACCTTAGATTAAGGAAGATATTAAGTTAAGCAAAAGTGACCTACTATGGTAGCCCAAGGGTATAAACGACCCTTGGCATTTACTAAGCTGCCATGGGTAATCTTAGCCCTTGGATGGAGGATGGATCAAGGGCCTAGGATGGCTTGGATGAGGCCAATGTTGACTTTAGTGGCCTCCAAATCAAACAAGGGGAAGGCCTAATAAAGAGGGATAATGTGCTTCATTGTAGGCCGTTAAATCTATTCAAGATCTATGGTGGAGATGGAGATGCTTCATGAAGGGCTAGGATTCAGGCACTTTGTGGAGGGTGGAGATCACTCAGGGGGGTCACTATGTATAAACCCTCTATATCACGTGCGTTCAAGGCCTATATTTAAAATCCCTTATCTGTAAAAGATTTTGTTAATAAAACGTACCCATTTTCTATACAAATCTGTAAATTTTTCCCAAAACTATTTTAAAAAGTCCCTTATGTATATTTATTTCTATAAATTTTAGAAATAAAAAATATCCTTCTGTTGAACTCACGTGATAGGGTTACATATGATGAGTGACCCCCCCGAGGGAGATCACAAGATCAAGATGGATGGACTGGATTAAAGCACCATATTGGATGGCCCAGATTGAAGCGCCTCTTTCTCTCACATCCTCCCTTGGATCCATGCTTGATCTATGGCCCATATTGAAGAAAAACTCGATTTTGCCCATGAAAAAACTGCATGCCATCCTACATGTTCTTCATATCCCAAGAAGCACGCAATGATCCTTTGTGTTCCATAGGCCCCTGCAACTCATCGAGGAACAATAGGATAATACCCTTGGTGCATGTATCCCCCAAAAACATAGTCCAACTTAATTTTGTCCGTATAGATCTGTGCCCAATTCACCCGATGGCCTGTTGCGGCATAATGCATCAGTGCATAATTATTTAGAAAGAAATAATCATACTTCATAAAAAGTAAAATCCTCTCCAAAAAAGCATAGTCATTGCTCCTTGTTAGCTACTCTCCTTGTGCAATTTTCACTAGTAATTAACCCTTTGAGTGAATCTGTTGTTAGATATCAATGCTCCACTCTTGTGTAACTATGCGGGAACTAGCTAACTCTACTTATAAGCCCCCCATATGAGGAGAAGGCATTTGATTAGCTTGGTTATCCGGTAGTGGACACTAGATGGGGGCCATGTGTGGCCTGATGGCTGGACGGCTTCAGATAGAGTTGGCACACTGCCAACTAGGCTACATGCAAGTGCGGGAAGGGATCCCATGACTGACCGCATTGAGGGTAGACGGAGCATTTCCCGAGGTAGCCCACTCTCGGGCTGTATGGATCCCCAGATGATCCCAAATGGCTCTGGGCCGAACAATATCCGTAGGTCAGTTGCTCTATTATGCGCCACGGTTCTAACATGTGGTCGGTGTCCTATTTCAAGATCGACCTCCAGTCGGCCGTTTTGGGCCGACTGGGTCGGCGGTCTCCCAATTGGGTCTAACCGACTATGACTGGTGGCTATATAAGAGCAAGCCCGTGAAGCCCATATTCATCACTGGCTACAGCAACCCTGATTCCTTAGCATCCAGCCTCCATCCTCTACTGTTTTCAGCACGCCATTGAAGCTTCTCACACAGGAGCACATGGCTGGGAGGCAGCGCCATCTATTGTATCAATTTTACAGTAATCAAAATTTTGATTCTCCATACTATCTGCTTTTCTCTCTTGCATACGAGATCCTGTTATCTATTGAGCACAGACGTTGTATTGTTTTCTTACATGGTATCAGAGCTTGGGCTCTAGCAAGAAGATTTGGTAGTGTGTTTCTGTTTGCGAGCAAATTGTGAGAGATGGCCCAGCCCACAAGACTGCGAATCCCACCGTTCAGCGAAAGCGAAAAGTTGGACGGCACTAACTATCCACTTTGGAAGTTCAAGATGAAGACCATCCTAAGCGCATACAAGCTTTGGGATACTATTACTGGGGTGGACGTGAAGCCGGTTGCGAGACCGAATCCATCCAATGCAGGACAACAGATAGTACCAACTGCAGATCGGATTCTCATGTGGACAAGAAGAAATGCAGATGTGCTGTGTTCTATTGTTTGCAGTGTAAGTGATTCTGTCACGGCGTTAATTCAACATGTCACCACAGTGGAGGAGGCATGGACGGTCTTGAAAAATCAATACAAGACCACGAATCACACACGGATTCATAATCTGGAGACTCAACTCACGAACGAGAAACTGTTTGAGTCTGAAACGGCAGAGAAGTTCATCACCAGGGTGAAGAATCTGCGCGATCAGATGACTGCGATTGGCATCACCATCACCAGCGAGAATCTATCACGAAGGTGCATATGGATTCTCCCACCAAAGTACAACCGTTTTGTTACGATGCTGAATACGTAGAACATAAATCCGCCCCTCAACTTTGAGGATTTCAGCGCGATGCTTTTGCAGGAGGAGATGCGTCAAAAGACAAGGACTGGTGAAGATTCAGCTTTCTCGACTGGATCAAAGAAAGGTAAGGGTAAGGACTCTAGTAACCCATCTTCTTCTGACGATAAAAAGAGAAAGAAGAAGATCAAGTGCTTTTATTGCAACAAGGCAGGGCACAAGTAGAATGAGTGCTGGAAGAAGATTGCAGATGAGAAGAACGGAGTAAAGAAAGAGTCCAGCAACGCGCAAGCAGTACCAGTAGAGCTATTCATAGCAATTGAGGAGATTTGCATGGAGGCAGTTCATGTACTTGCCGATGAACCTTGGATTATTGATAGTGGTGAATCACGCCACCTGACCAGTCATAAGGATAAGTATAACTCTCTACATCCGGTAGGGAATGACATCTTGGTAGTAGTCAGTAATGATGCAAAATGTCTAGCAAAAGGAAAAGGTATGATTGCTCTCAAGTCAGATGGAGTTGTAAAATAGTTGTTCGATAATCTTTATGTGCCAGATATCAAGAGAAACTTATTGTCCATTTCTGTGATCACGGATCAGGACCTCAAAGTTCACTTTCATAAGAATGGTGCACAGATTTTGGATCTTCAAGGGAAGGTCATTGGTAAAGGTACATGGCGCAACAACATCTACGAACTCTCAGCTTTCAGTGCTCGAGCCGATGTGAGCAACACTAAGATGTGGCATGAGAGGTTTGGTCATCTAAACCTTAGTTCTTTAAAGGAGATGCATAAAAGTGGAATGATTGCAGACCTACCAGAAATTACAAATTTGCTCGATGTATGTGAAGCTTGCATGATGAGCAGCATCGGCAACCCTTTCCTAAAGAGGCCAGCAGAGCAAAGGCTCCTCTAGAGCTCATTCACATGGACCTCTGCAGAAAGATGGAGATGGAAGCTTTGGGTGGTTCCTACTACTTCATGACACTGATCGACGACTATAGTAGAAGGATATGGATATACTTCCTGAAGACTAAAGATGAGGCTTTTAGTAAGTTCAAAGAATGGCATGTAATGGTCGAGAAAGAAACGAGGAGGAAGGTGAAGAAGTTGAGATCAGACAGAGGTGGAGAGTTCACATCAAGTGAATTCAAAAGTTACTGCAAAAGTCACAGGATCAAGAGGCAAAAACCCCCGCCACATACATCACAGCAAAATAGAGTAGCAAAGCACAAGATGCGCATCATCTGCGAAATGGGCAGGAGTATGATGAAAGGGAAAGATTTGCCAAAGACTTTCTGGGCTGAAGCATGTAACATGGCAGTTTACATTCTGAATCGTAGCTACACGAAGGCTGTGAACGGAATGACTCCACTGCAGGCCTTTTCTGGTAAGAAACCTTTAGCTGCACATTTCAGAGTTTTTGGATGTGACTGTTTTCTGCATGTCCCTGATGCTAACAGGACCAAATGGGAACCGAAGAGCCGGAAGTGTATTTTCTTGGGCTACAATGAAGAGGCGAAGGGTTACCGTCTCTATAATCCTGTTACCAAGAAGGTAATAGGAAGTCGCGATGTGGTCTTCTTAGAACAACCGCATCAATTGGAGGAGGATGCTTCCTTCCCAGACAACTAGGACCAGGATATCCATCCAGTACAACCACCAACAGCATACTGAACTCCCACAATGGTGCTTGGGAGGATTCAAGATAAAGAAGAGAAAGAAGAGCTTGCAGAACCACAACGGCAACGACCATTCCCAAAGTGGGTAAAGCAGCTTTTGGATATTAGAGAACCTCCAGCCATTGAGGAGGAACCATCCGAACACCGCCGGTCCAAGAGATTAGAGGAGCAAAGAAGGGTGCATGATCACTTAGTCAACTACGCTTTGATGACAGAGGTAATCCGTGCTGAACAACCCAAGTGTGTTGAAGAGGCACAGGGTGATGATAGGTGGATGGAGGCTATGCAGTCGGAGTATGGCTCCATAATGAAGAACAACACTTGGGACCTTGTGGATCAACCACCAAAACGCAAGGTAACCGGCACCAAGTGGGTATACAAGACCAAGTACAAGTGCGACGGCACGTTGGATAAGTACAAGGCTCGGCTCATGGCAAAAGGATTCGCACAGGTACATGGTTTTGATTATCAGGATACTTTTGCTCCCATAGCTCGACTAACCACAATTCATAGTGTTTTGGCTTTAGTAGCATAGGAAAGTGTGTTTCAAATGGATCTAAAATCCGCCTTTCTGAATGGAGATCTCAAGGAGGAGGTATACGTGGAACAACCACCAGGTTTTGTGATCCCCGGTTGAGAAGGTAAACTCTGTAAACTAAAGAAGGCACTTTATGGGCTGAAACATGCCCCACAAGCGTGGTACTAGTGGATTGATGCCTACTTTCTGCAAAACGGGTTCAGGAGGAGCCCATCTGATGCAAATTTGTATATCTACAGAGAAGGAGGCAGGTGTATGATCGTGGTCCTTTATGTGGATGACCTTGTCATAATAGGGATCCATGAAGAAAAGATCTCGCAGACAAAGCAGTTGCTAGGAAGAGAGTTTGAAATGACAGACCTTTGACTGATGCATTTTTGTTTGGGGATTGAAGTTTGGCAAGAGCCAAAATAGATCTTCATCTCACGTCTAAAGTATGCTAGAAAGATACTGAAGGCATTTGGCATGGCTGAGTGTAAGACAGTTGGCACCCCTATGGAGGTTGACGTGAAGCTCTCAAACGAGGATTCATCACCATTAGTGGACAAAGCGAATTACAGAAGGCTTGTGGGTAGTTTGATTTACTTGTGCAACATGCGGCCGGACATCAGCTTTGTGACTGGTGTACTAAGTAGGTTTTCCAATAAGCGCCAGGAGAACCATTAGAGGGCAAGGATGCGGGTACTGAAATACATCAAAGGCACACTTGATTATGGCAGCACCTATACCAAGGGCAACATCTTGACCGGATTCTGTGACTCGAATTGGGCAGAAGATGTGGACAGCAAGAGATCAGTGACAGGTTACTGTTTCTCACTTGGATCTGGAACTATGTCATGGGTCAGCAAGAAGCAACCTACAGTTGCTCTTTCTTCTATCGAGGCTGAGTACAAATCATCATGTTTTTCTTCTTGTGAGGCAGTGTGGTTGAGGAGGATTTTAGGGGACATGGGTGCAGTGCAGAACAAGCCTACGTAGTTATCATGTGACAATCAGAGTTGCATGGCAATTGCCAAGAACCCTGTGTACCACGCTCGCACAAAACACATTGAGATTCAATATCACTTTGTTGCATGGATGGAGAGGTCGACTTGGTGTACTGTCCGACTACAGAGAATGCTACGGACATCTTCACGAAGTCTCTTGGAAGAGACTTGCTGGAGAGGCATCTTCATCGACTTGGCATTGGGCCGAAAAAGTAAGTTCACTTGCAGGTGGACATTGAGGGGGGGTGTTAGATATCAATGCTCCACTCTTGTGTAACTATGCGGGAACCAACTAACTCTACTTGTAAGCCCCCCATATGAGGAGAAGGCATTTGAGTAGCTCGATTATCCGGTAGGTCCTAGTTTGGACACCAGATGGGGGCCATGTGTGGCCTGATGGCTAGATGGCTTCAGATAGAGTTGGCACACTGCCAACTATCTACATGAAAGTGCGGGAAGGCATCCCATGATTGACCGCACTGAGGGTAGACGGAGCATTTCTCGGGGCAGCCCACTCTCGGGCTGCGGGGCCCGTTTGGAGCCCCAGATGATCCTGGATGGCGAACGATGTCCGTAGGTCAGTTGCTCTATTCTACGCCATGGTTCTAACGTGTGGTCGGTGGCCTATTTCTGACCTCCAGTCAGCCATTTTGGGCCGACTGGGTCAGCGGTCTCCCAATTGGGTCTAACCGACTACGACTGGTGGCTATATAAGAGCAAGCCCGTGAAGCCCATATTTATCACTGGCTATAGCAACCCTGATTCCTTAGCATCCATCCTCCGTCCTCTACTGTTTTCAGCATGCCATCGAAGCTTCTCACATAGGAGCGCACGGCTGGGAGGCAGTGCCATCTATTGTATCAGTTTTACAGTAATCAAATTTTTGATTCTCCATACTATCTGCTTTTCTCTCTTGCATACGAGATCCTGTTATCTGTGGAGCACAGACGTTGTATTGTTTTCTTATATCCGTTGGGCCAAATTCTTTCATTCTGATCTCATTTGAATACTTTTTTGGGGGTTTTATTTGCATACGAGATCCTGTTATCTGTTGAGCACAGACGTTGTATTGTTTTCTTATATCCGTTGGGCCAAATTCTTTCATTCTGATCTCATTTGAATACTTGTTTGGGGGTTTTATTGGGGCTTCTGGATCCCATGACAACTGAGATTAACTTCGTCGTGATTAGCATTTCTGGTGTCAAATAGCCTCCTATGCTATGAAGATGGTCAAACTATTCTTATGCTTCCATGTTCATTGCCCATGTCCACCACGGAAGCTTATGATATGCATGCAGTTGCATGTTGTGCAACCAAATTGCGTTTTGCATGACTCCATCATCTAAACTAAATCTGACATCTATAAAGCGATTTGGAGTATCCAAAGACAATGTCTTACTGCTCACGGGTGACTCCATAGTTTGTTCATACTTCTTGTTGCTTGTTCATTTTCCTTGGGGCATGACTCCTTAGTGACCATCACGTCACCCACGTGACTTTGCGCTTCTTCATGCTTGGGTTGAGAATCATGTTCCGACTACCCTTAAGCTTGTCAAAATACTTCCAACTTTCTCCTCAAAACGTTCCTCTTCATGTTCAAGAAGGTTACATAATGTGCCTTGCATGCTGAGGGACTCATAGGGAATTCTAATGCAATTGATGAAAAGAAGGAATATAGACTTCCATCGAAGGACGAAATCATAGAGATTGCGAGTATTCACATAATAGAAGAACAAAATTTTGAACAGTAACCTCGACACGTGCAAACTCTTGCTATCACCCTTTTGAGTATTGATGGCTACTTTTATAGCATCGAGGCATTACTACATCCGAGATGTTGGCCTGATTTTGATTTTCAACCAGATTTGAACCATTGGACTCAACTCTAACAAACTCCGATTTGTTGGATCCATTCGAGCCAATCCAACTATTTCCAACCCATTGGACCTACCCCGCAGACCATGAAAAGATGTGAGTTAGAATCCGTTCACGATTTTGGGTAGGATAAAATCATGCATATCCCTTAACCGAAACATCCCTTGACCCATATCTTCAATGATTTTTAAATGGCCCATCATACCTCAACTTCAATTTACCCACAAATTTGCCCAACTTAAAGTTGAACATCAAAACCCAATCTCCTTCTTTAAACGACCTGTATTTTATGTTCCTATGCACCTAGGCCTAATTGATGTCACACTCTACAGTCAGGCTGTTGGATGCCTCATTTATCTCTGCAATACACAACCTGATATTCAGTTTTCAGTTTCTCAGGTGAGCAAGAATATGCACATCCCAAAGATTATGCATTGGCAGGCTGTAAAACGCATCTTCCATTACTTGCAAGGTATAAAGTCTTTTGGCTTGATGTTTCCTAGGGGGGGTGACTTGCAAATGCATGCTTACAGTGACTCAGATTGGGCTGGAGACTATGATACTAGGCAATCCACCAGTGGGAATTGTTTCTTTCTAGGACATGCTTGCATTTCTTGGTTGAGCAAGAAACAGTCTACAGTGGCTACCTCCTCATGTGAAGCTGAATGTGTTTGGAGAGTCCTTCTCCGATTCTCACTGATAGTTAGAGTGCTATAGCAGTGGCAAAGAATCCTGTGTTTCATGCTCACACGAAGCACATTGAGGTTCACTATCACTATGTTAGAGAGAAGTTGCATGCAGGAGAGATCAGTATGATCTATGTGTCAACACATGACAATGTTGAAGACATCTTCACCAAAGCACTTCCACGTGAAAAGTTTGAGGCATTTCGCAGTGCCCTGAACTTATCTCCTTTTGGTGATTGATCATTTCCTTGTACATGACATTGGCACTGTAGGGGGGTGTTAGAATTAGTATTATAATTCAGCAGTGACCAATATAATGTAATAAGTAGGTTAGGGGCACTTTTCCCTCAGTTAGAGGTTTTTTCCCCTAACCACAGTTAGTTCACTAACTACGGTTAGTGAAGGATAAGGTTTTGTCACTTAGACAAAACCCATCCCACTTCTTCTATTGCAAACACTACGTTCAGCTCTCTTGCTTCCTGCTCTCTTACTCTCTCGTTTTTAACACTTCATTCATTCTCATCATGCCCCCTTTCCTAGACTTATCTTTGTTAGCCTCTCCATACTCACCATTCCTTTACATCATGTATCTTATGGCTAGATCTCTCCTTCCCTTGTGGAAGATTCGTTAGGTGTTTCAGTGTCTTTCCACATGGATCCAATCTTGTGACTTAAAAATTGCATACCTAGGTTACCACCAACAGCTTCCCTTTCTTTTAAGCATAGGATTGGCAGTATCTTATTGTATTCCTTGGTATATATTGTGTGCAACTTTTGTAGTCTTCTATTATGGGTCAACCTGTTGTAGGACATTCATGACTACCACTCTTTTTGCAGCAGGCAGTGGCATTCCTCACAACAATTGCGATGCTCCCACTCACGGGGATGTGAACAAGGGCATCTACAACACTTGTGATGCTTCCACTCACGGGGATGTGTATGATTAGCAACAAGGGCATCTGCTTAGGGATCTTCACGCTAAAAGGGTATCAAAGAAGTGGAACAATCTACATTACCTTGAGAAAGGTAGACCCGCGTCACTTAGAAGACTCTACGAATTTACATGTCATCCCTAACAAAACCTTGAAGATGAAAATGGTGAGGATGTGTGTGATCAAAAGGAGAAGGATATCGATGAAGTGGCAAAATCTGGCCTGCCCTTAAGAAGGTAGATCCTACATTATATAGCCAAAACGATAGGGAAGCCCTGACAAGATCCAAATGAGAACATTGTAAGGTACACAAGAAGTGGTGTTGATGAAGTGGCAAAAACTGACTGCCTAGACGAAGATAGGAACGGAACAGTCCACGTAGGCAACCACGTCAACAGTTGCCACGTAGGCAACCAGCAGATGCAGACGTCAGCAGCGCAGGCATCTCGCAAATCCATTGAAGGTGGCACCAAAGGGCAACAGAGCGACGATTCCAACAAGGGAACGTAGATTTTTGCTAATTTGAGGCTAAGAAACAAGCTCAAGACCCAATCCATGACTTGGCCCCACAAAGTATTGATACTGTACTCCCATGAAAAATAAGGTCCTAGAACAAACAGAGGTTAAGCCTGATGCCTGAATCAGCATCATTGGGGTGGACCATCAAAGTCTGAGTCGGCAAGTGTAATATCACAACCTGTAAATGTAATTACACGCCAACAGAAAGAGGCCATCAAGGACCCTAACATTCCAATCCAACCAAAGCGACTTCTTTAAAAAAAAGCACAAGTGCCTCCACCTCCACCAAGCAATGAGCAGCCGAGCTCATCCACATCAACTCCCAAGCCTCAAACAAAAGAAGCTCCATATCCAAATGCAGAGGTGGAGAAGGCTCGTTTTCAGGCACTTCAACAATGGGTACAAAAGGAATAAGCCCAATTTGAGGCTGAGAAACTGGCTCACCTACGACCAGCGCGCCATCTACGACTCTCATGGCCAACCAGCGACTCCATCAACGAACACAGATACGGCCTCCATAGTTCCCAGCGACCCAGCCTTCACGGATAGAGCAATGCTATGACATCAACAGCTTCCTCATTGCAAGCAACGAAGCAGCTCTGCGCTCCTCACAGCTACAATGACAGTGGCTACCTCTGCAAAACAAGCTTCCCCGTCAGGTAGCCACAGCCACGGGATGCTATGCTCCCAAGTGCAGCAAGCAATCTAGTTCCTGGTTCATTGGTAGCTCTGTCGCCATGCCCACGCCTCCGACGTCGATGCAGAGAAGCAGAGATTTCCTTCTTGTCACGCACAAGCAAAAACAGGGCACCTTCCTGAGTGCTTGCGAAAAACTTCCGCCACCAAAACGAGCCCCGAAATGGCCTCGAATCAAAAAAATAATTTCACTGAGGGCTTTGCCCATGCCCGTAGCATATACTGCCCTTTTGCCACACCGTGAAGGGCGTCCTAATCTGAGACAGTGCACTCTTGTACTTTTTGACTGTGCTACCTGTAGAGATTTGCTCCCAAACTTGAAAAAAACGGAATTAAAGAAACACTGGTCCTCTTACTAGGACACCGCGAACTTGGTTTGATTTATTGAGCTCGTTACCACGAACTGAGCTTTGATACCATGTGAAGAGAGTGCGAGAGAAGGAAGGAGTCTCACTTGCAGCTTTCTCACATACACAATGGGGGAATATACACAAAGGTGGAGGCTGAAAACAGTTTTCCTCTTCTTAGTTGTGAAAGCCAAAAGAACTCTAAGTACAAAAGAATAGGTGAACCCTATATGTGGGTCTCAAACCAAACTCAACTAACAAAGGTGGCATACTAACTGAGCCACTAACTAGAGTACATAAAGATAGCTGTTATCCAGCTATTATTCATGGGCGGTGTACCAACCGCATCTGCAACTAACAAGTCAGTCACATAAATGCACAACAGTCACCCTGGTGTATCACGAGTGGAGCTCGATTTCTCAACATGTCACCTCTTTATAGCTATGAGGGTGGTAGTCGGATCAACGTAGTCGGTCGACCAATCAACCACGGTCGGTGAACCGACTAGTTGTCCATAAAATATTCAAGGAATATTCCCTATACCATCACCTCAAGGGCTCTTGCCCTCAAACCCCCACCAAGGGGGCCACTGTCCCCCCTGAGACCCCCCAGCTATGGGCCAACTGGCCCCTAGACCCTAGAGAGAGCAAGGGGCTCCCACACAATCAAGATAATATGCCTCGTTGTGCTACCAGCTTACCTACCCTACCTAGCCCATAGGCTAGACTCACATAGATCACCTTTCTACCATCAACGGTCTCATTTGATAGACCTCATCTGACATGCAAGTCACCATCCAGTGTCGTGGGCTCACACATGGCTTCTCCTCATATGGGGGCCTTATAACTTGAGCACCTTGGACCACTGGTGGTTACCAGGAGGGTGGGGCATTGAGCATATCTAACAGCCTACCCAATAACATGGAATAGGCACAATCTCTTTCCTCCATTCTGAGTACTGCAAATGTGATTGTGAAGGATAGTCCCACAATGGTAATTTCCTCTCCTCTTAGTATTCCAGGAGGTTGTATTCTTCTTTGGTCAGCCATTTTGACCTGAAATGGTGCTAGTGCAAGTTCATTGCAACAAAATTTCTTAAATAGATCCTTAGATGTCTTTAAAATGCAAATTCTAACATAATGGGTTCTTGAATGCTCGAACAAGATTCAAAAGTTGATCCCATGTTATTTAAACTTTGGAATCTAAAAGCTCTTTAAAGAAGAGTGTGGGGTCTTCATGTTCATATTTGGCCTTTTCCTGCATCTGACTTCTATTCTTCAATGTGGTGTCTGCAATTGGAATGGCTTGCTCCTCTTTGATTTTTGATAGCTTGACCTTGTCACTTTTGTTTTTCTGCTCTGCTGAGTCTGAGCAGGTTCCATTCAGCAAATCACTTTTTTCTTTGGGAATATATCTCGGGTTGGAAGAAGCTTGTCCTGTTGTGTGTGTATCTGAAACCCTGTTAGGTTGTTGGATGTTGCTTTGCTGAAGTTTATTATTTGTATGTTGATGTCAGACATTTTCCGTCAAAAGACTGTCGGACTGTGTTTGGATTTGTCTGAGGTCAAGCTTAGCCTTACCCTTATTTTGTAGCTATGATGATCTTGCTTCTATTGTTGTATTACTCTCAAGCACTTGCTGTAGAGCTTTATTTCGGACCTAGCTTGATTAGGCCAGTTCATTGGCTTTGCCGTCATTCTTGGTGCATCGCCAAGGCCAAGCATGGGCTTTGTACCTCTGGATCTTGTCACTGCTAGTGCATGTATGTTACCCTGATTTCTTTGATTTTGTTGATTGTAATCCTCATTTATAGGATCCAAGTACACCGGATGTGCACACTTTCTGAGCAAAAACCTACGAGCAGAAAAGTCCGAGCGATAATTTTTTACACCAACCATGCTTGTATATTTCTCAAAGGAATATACAATTCTTTCTTAATTTCTCATTTATGGAACCATATACTTACTTATTTTTCATTATAATCCTCATTTTAGAGAACATCATCTATATATGAACAAATAGTGAACACTTTAGAAACTCCTATAGATACCTCCCTACCATACTCTCTTTTGAGGATTATGGTAATTAAATCAATTTAAAAGAGTTTCCATAATCTTTAGCAATCCCATATTTGAAGCTCTCATATAACAATGTATAACATATTCCTTGGATGAGTAGGAAAAAGATATTGGAAACCTCATACTTGAGGCCATTATAATTGATCATAAATTAATCTCTAATACATTATCAAATATGAGAAGGCAAGGAACGAATTTTCAAAATATTCCCAATTCTCCAAACCTAAGTACTTTTAAGGAAATGTGGTCTCTATTGAACTCCTTCCTACCATAATATGAATTAGGGAGAAGTTGTAACTCTCATATACATCTTGAAATTTTTACTTTTTATCTTTTATAACTATCAAAAGTATAATTTTAACCTACCATTGCATAGATCATGAAATTTTGAACATTTTTCCTTTTTACAGCTCCTCAATCTGAGATAAGGAGCAAAAGTTATGACCCCTTCTGCGTAGACTCTCCAAGGGTATTCTGCCGGCGCAATAGGGTTGGGGGGCAAGCTCTTCAAACCATATTCCTCTGGAAAAATACACTTAGAGGGTCTATAAATTTCATGATCCAACCAATGGTGAAAGGAAAAGAAAGGATTTTTGAAAGTGATAAAATAAGTCACCACTTGGACATTATATATGTATATTATATAAAGTTATATTTATATCTATATCTATTTATTAGTATTTAATATTTACTTACATATTCCTTGAAATAATTTCGATTTTTCTACTCCCCAAAAATGACTTGAGCCTATATATTTTGACCCCTCTTACCTTTTGTCCGCTCGTCGCTCGAGGGTTTTTGCTCGAAAAATGGAAACCCCCAAGTACACCATATGAACACCTGGTGATGGCTACTACTATTGATTTTGGTTACCTCTTGCATTATAATTGATTATTGGGATTCCTCTTTCTCCTCTGTGTTTGCACCAAAGCTCACATTGAGGATTTTGTCTGTGGCCTTCCTTGCCATAGTATGTGCATGCTTGATTTTGGTTTTGTCCTTGTTGATTTCCCCAATTCTGCTGATTGGGTCTTCTTGGTGGTGCATTATTGAATCTTTGTTGTCCTTGCCTGCCTACTACAATCTGATTAGCTGGCACGGGTGGGGCTTGATTGTTTGAATTTTGCACATGAGGAGGGACTATCCCCCTATAATCTGGATTATACCAGCATCTCTCTTTCTCATGATTATCCTTCCCACAAAATGCACAAGCAACTTTAGGTGGAGTGGGGGTGTTTTTAAAGTTTCCAGTTGCTCCTTAATCATTTTCTCTAACTTAGAGAGCTTGCCTATTTTATTCTTGCCTTTTGATTTCTCTTTGTTCTTGCTATGTCTTTTCTTTTTCTTTGAGATCTCTTCCTTTTCACTCTCATCATCTGATGTATCATCTTCTGTATCATGACTTTCCTCATCTTCTGCATCAATGTCTGTCTCTGTTTCAGAATCCGTGTTAGAGTCGGAATGCTTTTTCTTCTTTTATTTTTTAGACCTTGACTTCGTGCCTAGTCTTCTTTCTGCTCTTTGTGCTGCATCGACCATGTTGTTAAAATCATTTACTCCTCCAAGCTGATCTCTGCCAGCTACTACTGTCCGTAATTCTTTGTTTAGTCCCTTACAGAAATAATCTCCCAACTGCTCATCAGTGGGTTGTTGATTGTTTGTCAACCTTCTATTTAGATTTTTGAACATTTGTGCATAGTCCTCCACTAAGAGATGTTTTTGCTTCATATTGTGAAGCTTCTTTAGTATGTCTTATGGAGCTTTTCCTTTGCGAAAACGGCTTAGAAATGCAGTTTTAAATCATCATAAGAAGCAAAATGAGCTACACCATATTTCATAAGCCAAATCATTGCCTTAACATTAAAAGTTGCTGCAAACTACTCTTTCTTGGTGAGGTCCGGAAGTCGTTCGAATTCACTTGCAGCCCACCTTGTTTCAAATTGTCTGACATGACTGAGCCCTTTCTTGCCGGTGAATTTAGCTGACTTTACCAAAGGATTCTGCATTCTTGGTTGACGTTGTTGTCTTTGAGCTGGAGCTTGTACTTTCTTTTTTGGAGGTGGAGGTAATGGATTGAAGTCGAGTTTTCTTTGAGCCTGAACAAATAGGCATGCTGCAAAATTTGTTGCAATACTCCTTTTGAGTAATTCTTCAGTAGGTGATTGCACCATCAATTTGCTAAGTTCGATTTGAACCTCTTATTTATGTGCCATGCACATAATTATTTGAAGAATTTGTTCCACTCAGTGTGTAATATGGATCGTGGAAAATGTCATCTTGGTCATCTGTTTGTGTGCCCGCTTCCAGTCTACCATGGTTTCTTGTAAAATAGGCATAGCCAATTCAGCGAGGTGATGATTTGTCCTGAAAGTTATCCGACATGGACCAAGATACTCGCCATGTAAGAGAGAAATAGACAACTGTAGTCACTGGCTACTATTGAGTTGCTTGTAGTGCAATTTGATAAGAAATCTTCTTGCACTTTGCTGGAGCTTATCGCCTTGAATATTTGATAGTGTTGTTGTGTAATCGGACGACTGTCTGCTGGTAATCCAATGACTACTTGATGGCATCTTATCAAGTTGTTGCACACTTGTATGGTCCGAATGGAGTCGGAGTATAATCCGCTTCTTACTGAATTCTCCATTCGAGACACAGCTTTGTAGACACCTCACTTGTCGCAATGTGTTCACTTGTTCGGAGTGTTGTGGTAGCTATCTAGATGGCTTTGTCATGAGGAAGTCGTTTACAGAAGTTGTGAAGGATTTCTGAAAGTGGTCCACCTTCAAGTAATTTCTGAATGACTTCCTCATTGAATTTGGTTGTATGCCATTTCGTGCTTTGCTAGAAGTCGTCTTTGCGACAATACGTTGTTGTTGATTTGATTTTCTTGGGAGTTGTTGCCTCTGCTGGTGGATTTTTCCTGTATTCATTGTAGATCATACGGTTTTTACTCTTTTACAAAGTTGCTATGTAGCAGAAATCGGCACTTAGAGCTCGAATGCAGTAGAGGACCGCCAATAGTGTTAATGGTGTCTCGAAAAGATTGAAAAACAACTACACATATCCACTCCTGGCAATGGGATTGCCAGGGTCAGACTTAAATGTGACTAATGTCAAAAAAAGGAAAGGATAGTACAAAACATACAAACATCCATGACAACTGTTTGTAGAGTAGGAATATAATTGCAAATAGTTTGTATTTCAGCAAATAGCAACAACCCTGATGCAAGAGATGATGATAATCTTATAACAACATCTGATGGTGTTCTGACTTCAGTCGGATAATAGTTAGAAACAAACATAGTTCCAAAAATGATGTGGTGGATAAGGCCACTACTACTGACTATTAGGGATAGTTATAACTGTCCCTACAGCTACAAAATTATCCACTACTTACTATTGCAATAACCCCCCTTTACTAGAGGTCTACTAACCTTCCTTGGTTGAGGTCAACGTGGGTGGAGAGGTCATCCTCAACAAGATAGATACGACTCCATCTCAACTTTGGGTAGAGCTGACATTAGCAGTAGGTGCAACATGCCGAATACAATGTTGAGATATGGTGCCATGAGCACATGAATTAGAGGCTAAGGTATGGTATAGGAATGTATTAAAGTAGCCACCCTAGGATGTGGACTACATGATATGGAGATGTGGATCAAGGATATCCACAAGGAGAGATGTGGATCAGAGGATCCCGCATGTGTTGACTATTCAAAAGGCTCTCTCTATAAGAAGCCTATCTCTTGTATTGCAAAAGCATAGATTTACAATAGATTGATTCATAGTTGCTCATCATCTCTTTCATGAAGTTTTTTCTATGCTTTGAGCCTCGGTAGTTCTTATGCTCATCTAGTTGCACTAGGTTTAGCATGATCCTACATTCTTTGACATGGTATGAGAGCAGGTTAAGCTAAGCTAAGCCTTTATTAGGTTTAGGTCATTGAGAGAGAGATCCAATAATCCTTAGGTCGCTAGAGATTTCCGTTCTTTGAAAGAAATATGTTTTTCTTTGTTCTCTTTTGATGAGAGAAATTCTTTGATCCGCATTGAAATTTCATTGTTAGGATTCCATTTCATCCTTTGAGAAATCTCGTTCAAGAGAGTGTGTTTGTCTTAAGGAAAAGACTCTAACCAATGAGGCGGTTTGGAAGAAAGGTTCTCCATCAACAAGTTGCATGAAGATTCTGAGTGAGTCCAATACAAGCACCAAATCCAAGAGTGCTATGACCCGCACCACTAGCAGGCCCCAACTTCTCAGCTCAACGTAGCTTCAACAGAAGCAATCGACCACTCACTTGTAGCTCACAAAGCTCTACAGCTGCATCTGCAACACAACGAGCTATACCAGCCAGTTGATAAGGGGGATAAAGCTGATGACGGTCATAGCCCCGTAATGAACATCATCTGTGCCTAGATCAGAACCTTCAGCTGCGTAAGAAAGGGTGATTGTTCAAGTCAGTGGCTGCGCGAAGAGAAAGAACACCGGAACACGACTCGAGGTCCTAAGCTACACGTATACTACAACCGACAACCCCACTATATCTGTAGGTGACAAAAAGCCTCGGAAATCTGTAAACATAGAATACCTTGCTCTTCCTACGAAAGCAGTAGGAAAAAGCCAACATTTGGCGCCGCTGTCGGGGAGACTAGCGTCTCAAGTAGTGAGTAAACATGCGTAGATATGTGTAAAACAACAAACTACTTCGAAATTTCATGAACATAACACTCAAGGGCAAGGAGAGTAAAAACATTTTCCCATTTCTAGCCAAACATATCAACCCCAAGCATCAACCTTGGGTTACTACCTTAAGAAATTTTCTTTATTTCTTAAATAGAAGCCACATGATATACAATCATGCTAGGTAGTGGACACGAATGCGTAGAGCTTGCAATTTTGATCATTTTACCTTTTTTCAGAAAAGCAAACCGAGCTCTCCATAAAGAGTTATGGCTCGGGAAGAGTTTAGGGTTAAACCCTAAACCTAAATCCTAAACCTAAAATCAAATCCTATAAAAACCTACTCCACCCCCTCATTCTTCATCTTTCACTTTTTGCCTCCATTCTCTTCTTCATTCCGAGCCCCACGCAAGACACTCCTCCCTCTCCATCGACCACCACCTTACTCTCATCCTCACATTGTAAGTGACTTCGAGCCCATCTCGCAGTGACATCCTAGCCATCCACCATTGT